>NC_133659.1:278883510-279183510 GCF_037893015.1 Macrotis lagotis | reverse complement strand
ACAGTATGGCCTTTGATCTTCACAACCAACTTAATTATTATTTCCATTTTATAAGTGAGGGAACTTAGAAGTTACATGACTTGCCCATGGTCCTTGGCCAATAAATGTCAAAGGTAGAATTTCAGCCTAGATCTCTTCTGTCTCCCAAATTCAGTGCTCTTTCTTCTCTATCAAGGACTTTGCATTATTTTTTATGTGTTTTGTTTCAGGTATTCAGAACTCACTGCAGCTCAACAACAACTAATTAGGGAAACTCTTATAACTTGGCTACAAGCTCAGGTAAAGCAGTAACAGCAACAAAGTGTTGCTCAACTTCTTCCCACAGCACAATCCACTAAGTCTTTAAGCAGTTATCTGTTTCTGAGTTTGCATGTTTTTTCATTGAGGGCTATTGATAAAAGAACTGACTTTGATCTAAATAAACTTTCAGAACTGTTCTCTTTTTGACAGAAAAGGGGGAGTGGAAAAAATTAACCATTTTGAAATTTTATAGAAGATAAAATTTTCAACATTGTGATTTTAAATTAGACTCCTCAGGACATGTCCTAAATATAAAGTCCTGACAGTTCATCCTTTTTTTAGCTAATACAGCCAATTGAGTATCAGTACTTGAAATTTGTACCTAAAAAGTGTTCAGCTGTTACCCAGTATCCATGGTGTTTGAAGTACGCATTTGACTGTACTTAAAAATCCATAAGGACATGCACTCAAATTTTATGGTCTGATTGAGGTGTCAGCAGCCTGGTGTGGGAAAACCTGAGTCAATTGTTATATTGATTGAAACTCAAGAAATATGTTTTCAAATGGGCAATTTGAAAAAAAAAAGGTAAAACAGGGGGCTTTTTGTTATAGTTTCTATGTGATTTAATGAATTTAAATATATACAGTATTGCACAGTGCTGATCATATGCCATTGTGATTGGCTAAATGAGTAGTAATTAATAGTTTTAGGTAAATTTAGAGGAGTTTTTGAATTCTCCCTCCCCCCTTTCCTTGCTGCTTTATTACAAAATGTTTCATTCAAAGGGCCTAAAAAAAAAGGCAAAAAAAGGACCTCGTATATACAGAGGTCTTTTGCCCTGTTTTAGGTAATCCCTGATATATTCAAAGCAGCCGTGTAAAGGGAAGACTTTTGAGACACTTATTTCATTTACTAAGTAATGAAGGAAAATTTTGAAAGTATTTTCATATCACAAAACTAATAAAACTATTTAGAATTCCTTGTGTAGATTTTGCATTGACAACTTATGACTTCATGCCCTTCTACCTTTCCCAGGTCACTGGTTTTGGCTAGCTCTTTAAACATCAGTATTATTTACAAAGCATGTTTCAACATAATATGTTGATCTGGCTTGTGTTTAGGGCTTGCTTTGCAAAATAAATTAATATCCTCAATGCAATTCACATTTAATGGTGAAAAATTTAGGTGAAGATGAAGTTTTGCATTCTTAAACCAGATAAATTATAGAAGCAGCTTGATTTTATTGAGCCTTGGCTTCTGCTCACAATAGTTCTGCTTCTTTTAGATGATAAATCCCCAGCCGGAGAAGACTTTCATTCGAAACAAAGCAGCACAAGTTTTTGCATTACTCTTTGTTACAGAGTATCTCACTAAATGGCCCAAGTATTTTTTTGATATTCTATCAGTAGTGGACCTTAACCCAAGAGGAGTAGACTTATACCTCAGAATCCTCATGGCTATTGATGCAGAATTGGTGGATCGGGATGTAGTTCATACGTCGGAGGCAAGTAATTCAACAACATTGATTTATATGAATTTTTCTTTTTTTTTTTAATTACAGTGGAATGGGCATAATTTTATTTTGTTTACTGTGGAAGATAAGAAAAGATACAAAATTGCTTATTTCAAATCCATTTCTAGATGTGATGTTTTAAATAGTCTAGATTGTTAACGAAGTACCAATTTGCATACCTTCGGAATTAATAAAAAAGAACATCATCTAGTAAATTTAAGAATATTCTTTAGTTCTCTTCCCCCTAAGATCCCAGCTTCATAACCAGGACTTCCCACTAGTGGGTCCAGTACTCTGGGGTGTACCAAATGATGTCATGGTGAGTTTTATTTACAACAAAATGTACAGCAACTATTAATGTGAGATTTTTTAATTTAAATAATTTTTCCATTTGTTAACATTTTGTTTTCCAATTATATACAATAGTAATATGTACCTATCATTTTTTTATAAGGTTTCAAATTTATTCCCCCATTCCCCTCCTCCCTTCCTTCCCCCCCCACAGAAGGCTGTCTGATAGTCTCTACGTTGTTTCCATTCCATACATTGATGTAAATTGTGTTATAAGAGGAAACATAAACCCCCCCCCCCCAAGAAGATGAGAAACCTCTAGAGAGAGAGAAAATGTACTTCAGTCTGTGTTTAGATTCCAGTGGCTGTCTCTGGGGTGAGCTGCTTTCTTTATCGTATGTCCACCAGAGAAGTTGCTTCAATATTTTCCCCTCAGTTTTTATTACTAGCTGTACCTATTTGTCCACACTCTCATTCTACGATCTTCCCACTCTTCTATCACCTATTCCCCCCTTCTGTTCCCCCATTCACCCTTATCCTGTCCTTTTCTTATTTTTCTCTAGGGTAATATAGAGTTCCTCAGCCTATTAAGTGTGTATGTTATTTCCTCACCCTATTAAGTGTGTATGTTATTTCCTCTCTGAACCATTTCTGATGAGAATGAAGGCTCACTCATTCCTCCCTGCCTTCCCCCTTTACATTTTCACTTATGTGAAATTTCTTAGCTGCTTCTTCATCTCCTTTTCCTTCCTCCTAGTACTTTCCTTTATCACCCGTTGACTCTTTTTACTCTATTATACCATTATATTCTGCTCCTTCCCATGTCCTGTCTATATATGTTCCTTCTAACAGCTCTTATAAATAAGAAAGTTCATATGAGTTATCAATATCTTCTTCCCATGCAGGAATACAAACAGTTCAATATCATTAAGTTCCTCATAGTTAGTCCTTCTCATCTACCCCCTCCATGGTTCACCTGAGTCCTATACTTGGAGATCAAACTTCTGTTCAGCTCTGGTTGTTTCAGTGGGAAAGTCTGAAAGTGCCCTGTTTCATTGAAAGTCCATCTTTTCCCCTGAAAGAGGATGTTCAGTTTTGCTGGGTAGTTGATTCTTGGTTGTAAACCAAGATCTTTTGTTTTCCAGAATATCATATTCCAATCCTTATGAGCCCTTAATATATATATATATATATATATATATATATATATATATATATATATATATATATATATATATATATATAGATGCTGCCAGATCCTGTGTAATCCTGTAATCCTGACTATGGAGCCTCGGGAGTTGAATTGTTTGTTTATGGCAGCTTTTAGAATTTCCTCTTTGATTTGGGAGTTTGGAATTTGGCTATAATATTCCTGGAAGTTTTTCTTTTGGGATCTTTCAGGAGGTGACTGGTGAATTCTCTTGATTTCTATTTTACCCTCAGCTTCTAGGATCTCAGGGCAATTTTGCTGTATTATTTCTTGAAAAATGAAGTCTAGGCTCTTCTGATTGTGGCTTTCAGATAGCCCAATAATTTTTAACTTATTTCTTCTGGATCTGTTTCCTAGGTCTATTGTTTTTCCAATGAGATTTCATATTTTCTTCTATTTTTTTGGCATTTTTGGCAGTTTTATTTCTTCCTGATTTCTTGCAAAGTCATCAGCTTCATTTAGTTCCATTCTGCATTTGAAGTTAATTTCTTCTGAGAACTTTTTTATCTCCTTTTCCAGCTGGCCAATTCTGCTTTTTAATGCATTCTTCTCATTTGCCTTTTGTTTTGCTTTTTCTATTAGGCTTAAACTGGTTTTTAACATTATTTTCTTAAGTAATTTTTCGTATATCTTTCACCAAACTTTTGGTTTTCATGATTTTTCTGCATTGCTCTCATTTCTCTTCCCAATTTTTCCTCCATCTCCCTTCATTGATTTTCAGTCTTTTTTGAGCCCATCCATAGTCTGAACCCATTTTCTATTTTTCTTTTTTTTTCAATGAGAGTTTGACAATTTTATTCACAAAATATAAGCAAGCATTATGTTCTCCTAAGTGAAAATGTTCTCTTCAAATATGATTACGCAAGGGTTGAAGATTTTTCTGGGGGGGGGAAGGGGGAGAAGGGTATAGAACTGAATACAAAACATTTCACTAAAAACCTCTTTAAAATGTATAATACAAACCAATACTTTATATAAAGCTTTTTTTATGAAATAAGTTCAACAATTAATGTAAAAAAATTCCTTTTTAAACAGAATGAAAGGCATTTCATTTTCTATTTTTCTTGGAGGTTTTGGATATCGAAGCTTCGATTTTTGTCATCATCTGAGTGTGTTTTGATCTTCCATGGGACTAAAGTAATTTTCTATGGTCATATTCTTCTTTTTCTGTTGTTTACTCATTTCCTCAGCCCAAGACAGCACTTCCAAGGCTTTGGAGTTTTTTGAGGGGGGATAGACACCCCACTGGAACCTTTATTCCTCCAAGGAATAAAGCCTGTGTTTTGATATGTAGATGCCCCCCCCCCCCATTTCCCTCTGCCCTGGAGCTATAAGGAGTATCCTGCTATCTGATATGGAAGCCCAAACTGCAACCTGGATCTGAGTGTAGGCAAACAGCAGAGTCCTACCTAAAGGGAGAGTAGAGAAATCACCACAGTCTTCCCTGACTCCTCAGCACCTCTTGGGGTGCAGGCTGCTTTTTCCGGATTCTCACTGTAGATTCTGGGTCTGGTACTCCCTCACTACTCACTCATTCTGGTGTAGCAGAGTTCTCTCCTTGCCTCTTCAAGCTATTGCTGGTGATCTCTGGGCTGGGTTGGGCTGTGCTGCTGCTGCTGCAGCTGCGGCTATGGCTTTTTTCCAACCCCTGGTCCTGGTGAAGCACACCTTTCCTGTGGAACTTCTAAGTTATCTTGAACTGGGAAAATGTATCACTCAATCTTTCTATGGGTTCTAAATTTTGGCTAGTCATCATTTGTTGGTTTTTAGGATTTGGGGGGGGTATTCTCAGGAAATGCTGCCTTCATGCTGCCATTTTGGCTCCGCCCCCTAATGTGAGATCTTGAGAAAGGGATCCTCTTTAAAAGTTTGGGAAGCAGTGGTCAGTGTTTTTCCTTTGAAGTGGAAGGAATGCTGAATTTTGATTTAGAGAATATGAGTCTGTATCTCAGTTTGTCACTTGTTCTTTGGACTTTCTGAGTGCAGCTTAAACTTGAAAATAAATAAAAATGTAGTAAAATATAATGTGAATATGCACCCCAAGGCATCCTAATATATGGTTTAGTGATGTCTTCTTCACCCCCCCCCCCCCATTTCTATTTGATTCTGACATCACTGAACTGGAGACCTCTAAGGTATCTTCTAGCTCCAGATCTAGGATTCCATGATCTCACAGTCTCCCCCCCCCACCTTAGTTAGTGTAAGTACTATTATAAAACAGAAAATCTCTATTCAAATGTGTAGAGGTCTTACAGCATTTTTAACTTGGTTTATCTATAGTTTTCCTTTCTAATTTGCAGTCCCACTTTGTGTTAGTTTGACTTGAGAAATAGAAAAGAAAGAGGATATACAGAGAATTAAGCAAATCTGTGGTCTCAAGCTGATGATTAAGAAAAATAGTGGTATGGGAAGTCTGTCAAAATAGCCTCATAGTCTAATATTTTTAAAAATACATTTGCATTTTGTTAAATATTTCCCAATTACATGTAAAAAATTCAACATTTCATTTTATAAAAAATTCCTCTCCTTCCCTTACCCCTTATGATATCGATTATACACAGGAAGTTCTACAAAACATATTTTCATATTAGCCATGTTCAGAGCTTCATCTTTTTTTTTCATTTATTTTATTTTATTTTTTTTATTCTCATTTTGTACAAATTTTTTTTTTACATTAATAAAATATTCTTGTTTAAGAGTAAACAAAATACCCCACCCCATGAATATAGACTTGCTTGGGCGATAAAGTAAAGGGGAGAGGAAAAAAATTAAAATTAAAAAAAATAATAGTAATAATTGTAGGTATAGTCAGGTGGCGCAATGGATGAAGCACCAGCTCTGGAGCCACGAGCACCCGAGCCCACATCCAGCCCCGTACACCCAGCAATAACCCAGCCCTGTGGCATGCAAGCCACCTGATCCCCACTGCCTTGCAAAAAAGCAAAAAGAAGAAAAAAAAAAGACCCAAAATAAAATAAAATGGTAATAATAGTAGGGGTGGCTGGGTGGCAGACAGAGCATTGGCCCCTTGAGCCAGGAGCACCTGGGTCCAAATCTGGCCTCAGACACCCAAAGATCACCCTGCTATGTGGCCCCAGGCAGGCCACCCAGCCCCATTTGTCCTGCACCCTCCCCCAAATAATAATAATAAAAAAATGTTCTTCAATCTTTGTTCCAACACCAACAACTCTGTCATGGGTGGATCGCATTCTTTATAGTAAGTCCATCGCAAAAGTTTTTCCAATGTTGCCATTGCTGATCGCAACTCCCTCCTTTCGTACTTCTCCACTACCATGTACTATATTTTCTCTCTCCTTTCACTCTGACTCTGCTGTAGGGTAGCTGAATGGCGCAGCAGACAGATCCCTGGTCCTGGGGCCAAGAAGCTCTGAGCCCCCATACCACCCTTTAGGCCCAGCATCCACCTGACCCTATGGTCCGGGGCAGGCTTTCCAATCTCAGCCCCTTGCAAGAAGTAAAAAAGAAAATGTGTTATATCTGACCACTCTCCCCCCGTGGTCCATCCTCTCCTCCTTTTTTCACATCCCCACCCCTTCCCCCTGCTCCCATCCCCTTCTTACTCCAGATGCCTATATCCCATTGAATATATAAGCTGTTTCCTCTCCTAGTCACCTCTGATGAGAGCAAAGGTTCCCTCATTCCCCTTTGCCTCCTCCCTTCCATATCGTTGCAATAGCTCATTGTAATAAAAAAAATCTTATTATATGAAATATCTTGACCTATTCCCCTTCCTTTTTCTTTCTCCCATTACATTTCCCTTTTTACACCACATTTTATCTTCAAATTCAGCTTTCTCCTGTGCTTCAACTATAAAAGCTCCCTCTACCTGCTCTATTAACGGAGAAGGTTCATATGAGTGTTATCAGTGTCATTTTTCTATGCAGGAATACATGCAGTTCATCCTCATTAAGTCCCTCATATTTCCCCCCCTCTCCTCCAATCTCCATGCTTCACCTGAGTCCTGTATCTGAAGATCAAACCTTCTGTTCAGCTGTGGCCATTCCAAAAGGAACATTTGAAACTCCCCTGGTTCATTGAAAGTCCATCTTTTTCCCTGGAAGAGGACATTCAGCCTTGCTGGGTAGTTGATTCTTGGCTGCATTCTAAGCTCTTTTGCCTTCCGGTATATTATATTCCAAGCCCTATGAGCTTCCAATGTAGTTGCTGCTAAATCCTGTGTGATCCTGACTGCAGCTCCATGATATTTGAACTGTGTCATCCTGGCTGCTTGTAATATTTTCTCTTTGACTTGGGGGTTCTGGAACTTGGCTATAATATTCCTAGGGGTTGGTTTTTGGGGATCTCTTTCTCTGGGGGATCGGTGGATTCTCTCCATTTCTATTTTGCCCTCTGCTTCTAGAATATCAGGGCAGTTTTCCTGTAGTAATTCTTTGAAAATGATGTCAAGGCTCTTTTCCTGATCATGACTTTCAGATATTCCAATAATTTTTAAATTATTTTTCCTAAGTCTGTTTTCCACATCAGTTGTTTTTTCAATGAGATATTTCACATTTTCTTCTAATTTTTCATTTTTTTGGTTTTGAAGTATTGATTCCTGATTTCTAGTAAATTCATTGATCTCCCTGAATTCTGTTCTTTGTCTGAAGGATTTGTTCTCCTCAGAGAGTTTTCTTATCTCTTTTTCCATCTGGCCAATTTTTTTTAAAGCATTCTTCTCCTCAATAACTTTTTGAACTGTTTTATCCATTTGACCTAAGCTGGTTTTTAGCCTGCTATTTGCTTCAGCATTCTTTTGGATTTCCTTGACTAGGCTGCTGACTTCATTTTCATGTTTTTCTTGCATCTCTCTCCTTTCTTTTCCCAGTTTTTCTTCCAACTCCCTCATTTGATTTTCAAAGTCTTTTTTGAGCTCTGTCATAGCCTGAGCCCAATTTCTTTTTTTGTTGGAGTCTTTAGATCAGGAGCTTGTGCTTCCTCATCTTCAGACTGAGTATTTTGATCCTTCTTGGGCTCATATGCAAAATATTTCTCAGTGGTCTTCCTCTTATTTCTCTGCTTGCTCATTTTCCCAGCCTGGGCCTGGTTTTGGGGTGCTTCCTGAGCTTTTGGGACACTCCCACAAGGGTCTCAGTGTGTGAGGCTCTGTCCTCCCTCCTGGTCTGTGAATGACCATAAGCACCCCCCTCTGCTATGGGGCTGAGGTGGGGGGGGGCCCTCCTCTTCTATGGGGGGGGGTGGCCTAGACTGCGATCAGGTTCTGAATGTGGTCAGAGCCCCAGAGGCAGAGGACAAAGCTCTGCAGTTTCTCTTCATTCCCCTCCTTCAGCTCAATGGGCTCATGCCCTGGGGGCTCCTGCTTACCAGCTCCTCCTGCTTCTGTTTCGGGATCTGGGCTCCAGAAAGACCAAGCTGCTAGCTGTGTGCCCTGAGGGCTGGGCTCTACATACTCGCTCTGGCACAGGTCCCCTGCTGTTCCCCCACTTTGTGCCTGGTGCTCCCCGGGGTGCAGCTCAGGAGACTCCCCCGCTGCTGTGAGTTGGGGCTCCCAGCTCCCTGGAGCTGCCTCCAGGAGGCTGAAGTTCTTTTGCTCTGGTGGCCTGCCCCTCCGATCCCGGGGAGCAGAGCCTTTCTGCTCTTTTCCAATTTACCTTGAGTAGAAGAACTGCCTCACTGGGTCCCTTTGTGGGACCCAGTGTCTCTCGAAAGCTTAGTTAGAGTCCTTAGTTTCAAGTTTTATCAGAGAGCGCCTAAGACTCGATCCCTTCTTGTTGCCATCTTGGCTCAGCCCCCCCCCCAAAGCTTCATCTTAAGAGACAGAAAATAAACCTGAAAATGTGTCATGTCAATTTGAAATTTCATCATGAATTCATGAGTAGATGAACCCAATTTAATAACTTGATGTCTGCTGAAATGTTTTTGTTCTAGGAAGCTCGTAGGAATACCTTAATAAAAGATACCATGAGGGAGCAGTGCATTCCAAATCTGGTGGAATCATGGTACCAAATCTTACAAAATTATCAGTATACTAATTCGGAGGTAACATGCCAGTGCCTTGAAGTAGTTGGGGCCTATGTCTCTTGGATTGATTTGACCCTGATAGCCAATGATAGGTAAGTTATATATTTTTTTATTGAAACTTGCAAAATTTATGGTTTAAAAAATGTTTTTTGAGTCATGAATTTGTATATGTTCTAATTATGTTCTATTTTTTCAGATTTATAAATATGCTGCTAGGTCATATGTCGATAGAAGTTCTCCGTGAGGAAGCATGTGACTGTTTGTTTGAAATTGTAAATAAGGGAATGGACCCGATTGATAAAATGAAACTAGTGGAATCCTTATGTCAAGTGTTACAGTCTGCAGGGTTTTTCAGCATTGAACAGGTCAGTAAGATGGCTTGAAACTTACTTGTAATGGGTGAGTAAAGGAAATTAAGTCTAATATTTGTAGTTAAGAAACACCATGCTTTAACATCATTACAACCATAAGTATATTTAGGAAACATACACAGGATGTTGAAGAAACAAATGTATATGACATTTATAAATTCCAATTAATTGGGGCTATTTAGTCTTAGTGTTAACAAAAACAAGGGAAGTGGGTTTTTTTGTACTTAAAGATTTTATTTATTTTGAGTTTTACAATTTTTCTCCCTAATTTTACTTCCCTCTCCCCACCCCCTGCAGAAGGCAATTTGCCAGTCTTTACATTGTTTCCATGATATACATTGATCCAAATTGAATGTGATGAGAGAGAAATCATATCCTTAAGTATAAGGGATAGCAAGATCAGACAATAAGATATCAATTTTTTTTTCTAAATTAAAATTAATAGTCACAAGGGAAGTGTTTTCAAAACAATTTCATTCTCAGATGAAATTGGTTTTAAAACACATACTCTTAAACAGTTACATAAAAATCACTAAGAAACTTTAATAATCTCTGTGAAAGAAATAGGGATTAATGTACGTATTAGTTTGGGGAGCTTCCAGGTGAGGCAACTCCCATCTGCCAGTGCATATCAGCATCTTCTCTTCAACTTAAGTCTTAGTTGCCTGAGATCCAAAGTTAAGGGATTTTCTTCATAGTGAACAGGTGCAGTATATATGACTGAAAACCTAGGTTGTGAGACATCCCTCTTCATTGGATCATGATGCCTTTCCTGCTGGATTTTATCAGGAATATTTGAGACGCTAGATTTTAAAATATTCTTTAATACTGTATATAAGTTCTACAAGTTGGAAAGACTTTGATTCTGGGCTTAGCGACAGATGCCTTGTAATGAGTATAGAAGGCTTGGTCACAAGATCTTTTATTTATTTTTGACCACAGCAGCTATTAAAAACAATTTTAAGTTGAGGGCTATGATCTTCATTGCTTGAGGGAGATCTTTGAAAAGCTGAAATATTTATTTTATAGATCATAATTATTAGACTTTTAATTTAGATAAAAATAGAAAGGGCAAGAAACTAACATGCATTGTTTTTGGTGCTACCATGGACCCATTTTTCAAAGGGTATTTCAAATTTAAGTTTAAAAAAGGCTTTCAATTCTATAATTTTTCCTTTTCTTTTGAGCCTTCTTATCCTTGAAAAATGTTTTTTAGCTCTGAATTTGTGGCATGATGTTATTTCTGGTAATTGATTGATCTAGTTGCTTATAAGAAATTGTAAAATTCTTAGGCAAGTTTTCTAAATTAAAAATACTTATTAGTTACAAAATCATATTTTTTAACTTTTAAAAGATTTTTCCCAGAGACTTAGAGAACTTTTTATCTGTTCAGAGGCTTACAGGAGACAAGTGCTATTCTAATGCTGCCAATATTATTTCTTCTAATTCTTATATATCTAGGTTCCTTCTGACATTTCATTCTCTGCTTTTTCTTAGTAACTGAAGAGTACCTGATTATTTAAAATGATGAAAATAGAATATTCATGGCCAGAGGAAAAAATAAGATAGCATATTTTTGCAGAATATTTCAATTAATTTTTAATAAGATACAGAAACTAGAAACTAATTTATTAAGTGTATAGAAACCAGAAACTAATTTATTAATAGTGCTTATCTAATGAAAGAAATTTGCATTTGTTTTTTGAAGCAATATATTGCTGATATTTTAGATTTTGAAAATTGCTACTATGTTTAGGATAATTTTTTATTGGTGTTGCTTTGAATTATATTTAGTATATTAATGATCTTATATTAATTACATACAGGAAGAAGATGTGGACTTCTTAGCTAGATTTTCTAAGCTAGTAAATGGAATGGGGCAGTCACTGATCGTCAGCTGGACTAAACTGATTAAGAATGGGGATATGAAGAATGCTCAAGAGGCACTACAGGCTATTGAAACAAAAGTGGCACTAATGTTACAGCTACTAATTCATGAGGATGATGATATCTCCTCTAACATTATTGGATTTTGTTACGATTACCTTCACATTTTGAAACAGGTATGCTAATATTGAATTTCAGAAATAATTCTGTGCCAAAGAAATTATCACATTTAATTTTAGACTTTGTTTTGTTTTAATTTTTTTGTTTTTTTGCAAGGCAATGGGGTTAAATGACTTGTCCAAGGTCACACAGCTAGGTAATAAATGTCTGAGGTCACATTTGAACTCAGGTCCTCCTGACTCTAGGGCAGTGCTCTATCTACTGTACCACCTAGCTGCCCAGTTTTAGACTTTGAAATGTTAATATCTCATAGACATTAAGAGTCCTATCAAACATGGCTTTGATTTTCTATAAACAATGCATTAATTCTTCAACTTATCTGTGATTTCACTGATTGTAATTTCTGTAATGGCACCAATCATAATGCACCTATTCCTTTCATTCTGTTTAACTTGTCTTTGTCATCCCATAAATCGAACCTTGGGTCAGTCTCAAGAATGCCCCCCAAAATAATTACTTTATAAACTGAGTAGCATGGTTTCTAAGGTAGATCGTTAATCCCAACATTCTTAAATTGTATCTACCAAGAAAATAAGCTTTTATCAAGTGCTTACTTGTGTCAGACAGGGTGCTAAATTCTGGGAGCACCAAAAAAACCAGAAAGACACTTCCTGACCTCAAGAAACTTAACACTCTAATGAAGGATAGTGCACAAAAGCATCTTAGAGGAAGGGGAAAAAAATAACCTGGAGTGTGCGTGGTAGTGAAAGCCCAGAATGGAGAGATATAAAGGCAGGGTCTCCTTAAACGGAGGAAAGAGGTGAGAGAGAGACAGAGATAGAGAGAGACAGAGACAGAGAGACATTTGACGCAGATATGATATTGAGAACCTTCCAGCCAAATGTTAAGGAGGGGATGCCATGACAAGCATGTGAATTGGATTTGAGTGAGGGGAGCTGTGCTAAGTACTAGCCTCACTTTATCTTCCTGGGTCATCTGGGTCCAGTGGCCAGATATGAATCAGGAAGAGTAGAAATGGCCCTGGGTGGGAGGCAATCAGGGTTAAGTGACTTGCCTAAGGTCACTTAGCTAGTAAGTGTCTGAGGCTGGATTTGAACTTAGATCCTCCTGACTTCAGGGCTAGTGATCTATTTATGCACATTAGATTTGTTTCAAAGTCTTTTACTAGAGAACTCCACTTCAGTATTATTCTAGTACCTTGCTGAAGGTAGACTTGACTTAATCCTTTCTTAAACATAAATCATTATTATCATTATTAGAGAAGACTTCTACTTTGGCCTGACAGTTGACTATATCAGCATTAGAGTCTGTTTAAATATTAAGAAGTTTCTCACAAGAAATGGGGGAGGGCCGGTCTTCTTGTGAATTTGGTCCACAAAAATATGACTGCTTCCTAGGGTAGGAAGGAAGTGTAATTGATTACTTTGAAGTAATCATCACTATGAAGTGAGATGAAGGTGAAGTAAAAATATGAAACAAATCAGTAACCAAATAAATTTCCTGAAAAAGTGATAATGATTTTATTAACTGCCTTTTTTTTTTAAATAGCTCACAGTGCTCTCTGATCAACAAAAAGCTAATGTAGAGGTAAGGCTGAATAAACTCCTTTTTTGTTGAATATTTTTATAAAATGATAACTTAATTATTTATAAAAGTTTGAAATCATGTATAAAACCTTTAATTTTAAACATTTAAGGAATTAAACAAGGGGCTTAAAGAAATTTCATTCTTTTTTATAGGCAATCATGTTGGCTGTTATGAAAAAATTGACCTATGATGAAGAATATAACTTTGAAAATGAGGTAAGTTTTTTTTTTAAATATCTTTGGAGGAATAATTTGTGTAGGAACTTTTTTGTCTCATTGCCATAGATTAAGTTTGATTAGTGTTTGAATTCTGGAAAAGGCATGTGAGAAATTACAATTTCATCTTTATTAACTTCAAGAAATTTAGGTAAAATTTAATTTGAAGCTTCATTATCATCAGATTTCATTTTCAGTATTTTTAATGGATTAACATTTTGCATTGGTAGTGACAAAAAAAAAATCTTGTTTCAAACTTAGCAAAACAATTGATGCCCTTAAATGCCTAAACAATAAATTGATGCCCTTAAATAATGTAACATTTTGGGTCTTTGTCCTTGGCCTTGAGCAGTTCGAATGCAACTGTTATCTGGTTCAAACACTGATGAACTAAGGTCTGGACTCTTAATGGGAGTGGGATGTACATTGTTGTTTTTAGACATGTGGAATGTTCTACTCACAGGGTGAAGGATCCTCCATAGGTATGTTGACCTTGGAATCTTGTTCCTTTGATGTAATGATGTGTTCATCAGTCTAGGCTACCCAATAAGATTCCCTATTTGGTAGTTGCTTCCAGTTGCACACTGGAATTTTGAGTAAAGGACAGAATTGATGTGCTTGACCCAGCTCTGAAGATGCTATTGTAATTTTAAAACAAATTGAAAATTAAATTATGGTCTTATTAGACCATTTTGCTAATGAATGAAATTATATATAATTTTATAGCCTGAGTAGTCTTTTCATAACCTTGAATTAATTTTTTACTTTTCATTCTTCACTATATATCCAACCAATTGTCAGCTCCTGTCTCCATAATCTTTTTCACATCCATTCCCTTAAGCTCTCTTCAAAAAGTCATTGACTGGGGCAGCTAGGTGGTGTAGTGGATAAAGCACCAGTCCTGGAGTCAGGAGTACCTGGGTTCAAATCCAGTCTCAGACACTTAATAATTACCTAGCTGTGTGGCCTTGGGCAAGCCACTTAACCCTGTTTGCCTTGCAAAAACCTAAAAAAAAAAAAGGGCATTGACTTAAATTCAGTCCTTCATCACATCCTGTCTGGATCATGCCAGTACTCTTGCTCCTCAATGATTTCCCTGCTTCTCTCTTCTCTCTTTGATCCTCCAATCACCACCAAAACAGTTTTGACACAGACAGCTCTGACCAGGCAGGCCACTTCTTCCTCAACATGACATCACTGGCTCTTATTGCTTCTTTTTGCTGGTAAAATGTTGCCATTTCAGGCCCGCCATGGTCTGGCTCCAGTATCCCTTTTCAGGCTACTTTGTATCACTGTCTTTGTCCAATCTAGGTTCCATAGAAATGGGACTATTAGCTTTTCCTTTGACTACTCTGGCTGTGCTAGTCCTCCCTATTATAGGAAGTACATGCCCTTTGTAGCTCTTGCCTTTCAGAGTCCTTGTCTGTTTTTAAGTTGCCCTCCTATAAAGTCTTCTCTCATAGCAATTTTGAATTATGCCCAAAGAGCTATTAAACTTTGTATACCCTTTGAGACATCAATACCACTATTAGATCTGTATCCCAAGGAGATCATAGAAAAAGGGGGGAAGGATCCACATGTACAAATATCTATGTCAGGTGTTGCGTTTTTTTTTTGTGGTGG
The DNA here is from genome assembly GCF_037893015.1 of Macrotis lagotis. Classification (NCBI taxonomy): domain Eukaryota; kingdom Metazoa; phylum Chordata; class Mammalia; order Peramelemorphia; family Peramelidae; genus Macrotis; species Macrotis lagotis. The sequence goes on along the minus strand of NC_133659.1, from coordinate 279,168,431 downwards.
CAAATCATCAACTGGGAATGGCTGAAAAAAGTTGTAGTACATGAATGTAATGGAGATATTATTGTGCTATAAGACATAACCTGCAGGCAGATTTCAAAAATCCTGGAAAGATTTACATGAATTGATACTGAGTAAAGTTAGTGGAACCAAGAACATTGTACACTCTTAACTACAACATTATGCGATGATCAGCTGAGATAGACTTGGTTCTTCTCAGCAGTACAACGATGGGCACAACATTCCTAAAGGACTCTTGATGGAAAATACTGTCCACATCAAGAGAAAGAACTATGGAGTCTGAATATAGATCAAAGCATTCTGTTTTTACTTTCTTGTTTTTTCTTTCTCATGGCTTTTCCCTTTTTTTTTCTGATCTTCTCACAATATGACTAATGGAAATATTTGACATGATTGTACATGTATAACCCATATCAGATTGTTTGCTGTCCTGAGGAATGGGGAGGTAGGGAGAAAAATATAGAATTCAAAAACTTACAAAAATGAATGTTAAACTAAATTTACATGTAATTTGAAAAATTGAATACTATTATGTGGCCAGAAGGGGGGGGTCTTCCCCTATTTTTCAAACTCCTTGGATCCCTAATTGTTAGTTTTTCTTTAATTTGTTTTGCATTATATTTATTTAATATTTACTTACTCATTTTGTACAAACAATGTTTTTTATACATTAATAAATTATTCTTGTTTAAGAGTAAACAAAACTAGGGGCGGCTAGGTGGCACAGAGGATAAAGCACTGGCCGTGGAGTCAGTAGTACCTGGGTTCAAATCTGGTCTCAGACACTTAATAATTACCTAGCTGTGTGGCCTTGGGCAAGCCACTTAACCCCATTTGCCTTGCAAAAACTAAAAAAAAAAAAGAGTAAACAAAATACCCCCTCCCCCCAAAAATAGACTCACTTGAGCGATAAAAGGCAGAGAAAAAAATTAAAATTAAAAATATAATAGTAATAATTGTAGGTATGGCCAGGTGGCACAGTGGACAGAGCACCAACCCTGGAGCCAGGAGCACCCAAGCCCATATCCAGCCCTGTACACCCAACAATCACCCAGCTGTGTGACATGCAAGCCACCCCAACCCCACTGCCCTGCAAAAACCAAAAAAAGAAAAAAAAAAGACCTAAAATAAAATAGTAATAATAGTAGGGGTGGCTGGGTGGTGGACAGAGCACTGGCCCTTGAGCCAGGAGCACCTGGGTCTGGATCCAGCCTTAGACACACAATGATCACCCTGCTATGCGGCCCCAGGCAGGCCACCCAGCCCCATATGCCCTGCGCCCCCCCAAAATAATAATAATAAAAAATGTTCTTCAGTCTGTGTTCCAACACCAACTCTGTGTCGCGGGTGGATCACATTCTTTATGATAAGTCCATCACAAAAGTTACTTCCATATTTTTTCCACCTTTGCCATTGCTGATCGCAACTCCCTCCTTTCGTATTTCTCTACTACCGTGTACTATATCTTCTCTGTCCTTTCACTCTGACTTTGCTGTAGGGTAGCTGAGTTGGTGCATCAGACAGATCCCTGGCCCTGGGGCCAAGAGGCCCTGAGCCCCCATACCACCCCTTAAGCCCAGCATCCACCTGGCCCTATGGTCCCTGGACAGGCCATCTAGTCCCAGACCCTTGCAAGAAGTAAAAAAGAAAATGTGTTATATCTGACTACTCTCCCCGCCATGGTCCTTCCTCTCCTCCTTCATTCACATCTCCACCCCTTCCCGTCCCCCCCATCTCCTTCTTACTCCAGATGTCTATACCCCATTGAGTGTATATATGCTGTTTCCTCTCCTAGCCACCTCTGATGAGAGCAAAGGTTCCCTCATTCCTCCTTGCCTTCCCAGCTTCCATATCATTGCAATAGCTCATTGTAATAAAGAAAAATCTTATTTATGAAATATCTTGGCCTATTCCCCTTCTCCTTTTTCTTTCTCCCATTACATTTCCCTTTTTTTCTATTGACTCCATTTTTAATCTTCAAATTCAGCTTTCTCCTGTGCTTCATCTATAAAAGCTCCTTCTACCTCTTCTGTTCATATGAGTATTATCAGTGTCCTTTTTCTATACAGGAATACATGCAGTTCATCATCATTAAGTCCCTCATATTTTCCCCTTCTATCTCTGTGCCCCTGTATTTGAGGATCAAACCTTCTGTTCAGCTCTGGCCATTCCAACAGGAACGTTTGAAATTCCTCTGGTTCATTGAAAGTCCATCTGTTTCCCTGGAAGAGGACATTCCACTTTGCTGGGTAGTTGATTCTCGGTTGCATTCCAAGCTCTTTTGCCTTCCGATATATTATATTCCAAGCCCTACGAGCTTTTCATGTAGTTGGCTGTTAAGTCCTGTGAGATTCTGGTTGCAGCTGTATGGTATTTGAGTTGTGTCCTTCTGGCTGCTTGTAATATTTTCTCTTTGACTTGGGAGTTCTGGAACTTGGCTGTAATATTCCTGGGGGTTGCTTGTTTCCTGGATCAGGACTGCTTTGGCCAAGCTGCTAGCTGTGTGCCAGAGGGCCCCCCCCCCCGCACTGTTCCCCCAAGTTGTGCCCAGTGCTCCCCAGGGTGTAGGTCAGGAAACTCTTGCTGCTGTGAGCCAGGGCTCCCAGCGCCCTGGGGCTGCCTCTGGGAGGCTGAAGTTCTTTTTGCTCTGGCGGGCTGCCCTTCCTACCTGGGGGAGCAGAGCCTTTCTGCTCTTTTCCAGGTTACCTTGAGTAGGAGAACTGCCTCACTGGGTCCCTCTGTGGGTTCTGTCTCTCGAAAATTGAGTCCTTAGTTTAGAAGTTTTATGAGAGAGCGTCTAAGAGAGGATGCTCTCTTGTTGGCCATCTTGGTTCTGCCCCCCTCATGTGTATATTTTTAAAAATCATTTCAGGGTGAAGATGAAGCTATGTTTGTAGAATATAGAAAACAACTGAAATTATTGTTGGATCGACTTGCTCAAGTCTCACCAGAGTTGTTACTGGCTTCTGTTCGGAGAGTTTTTAGCACTACGCTACAGTAAGTTTTTTCAAGACTTTAGTTTGAAAGCTTACATGTGTTTTAAACAGAAACAAGGTTTGAAATAATAAATTTACTTTAGTTAGTCTAGGCTAGGATTGGTTTGGTATTGACAACAATCTTAAGGATACAAGGTAGAGGAAGAAGAGCCTGAGGGACGATAATGAACTAGCATCTTGGTAGAAAGGGTCTTTCCTTGAGAACTAGAAATTTGGATTTTAGTTCTGGTTTCACATACTTCCCACCACTGACTCCAAGCAACTTCATACATCACTGTGGGCCTTTGTTTTGCAAAAATCTGCCTCTTTTTGTTCTAAGATATGAATTCTCCTGACCATGACATCTGGACCAGTGTCATGTGTTCTATGCCAACCCCCTGGGGGGGGCAAAGAAAACGCCATTTTTCCTCAACTCTCCTAGTATCCACTTTATTATGTTCCTTATTTCAAATACATCAGCTCATCACAACCTTTATTGTTAGCCCTGGAGGTCTCCATTTGGATTTGGAATTTGTATTGTTACTAATAGACATAAACAATTGGAAGAAACAAAATTGATATTTTAAAATATATACCAAATGGTCACATGTAAAGGGTATCATTTGGCAAAGCAAGCTTCATTGGATAATGTTACCTAATTTTTGCCTTAAGTGAAAATTCTTTGTTCTCCAAAAAGCATTTCAAATTGAGGAGAGAGGCATAGTTACCATTGACTTATAATTTTGGTATTTAGCATTGTTCTTTTTAAGCATACATTTGAATATTTGCGTCAGTATTTTTTGTTTGCTTCTTTAGATAAGTTGTAATATTTTTGTGGTACTTGTTTAAAGTAAATGATCTCACTACATATATATATAGTGCATATCAAAATTTCAAGATAAATGATCCACCTTCCCCCTGCCTTGACTTTTTCTGTTTGTATAGTAAAATCAACAGATATCTTTTAATTGGGCATTTATCCAACATAACTTAATAGTTTTCCTAGGTTTAAAACACTGAAACTTCCAAGGTTGCTTTAAAATAATCAAAAATATATTTTATTATTCATTATATTTCCTAAGACATTTAATAACTGCAACTGTACCTTGAGTGACTTTGTAGATCACTCTGACATCTCTTTTTTGTCAGGAATTGGCAAGCTACTAGGTTTATGGAAGTTGAAGTAGCAATAAGATTGCTGTATATGTTGGCAGAAGCTCTTCCAGTGTCTCATGGTGCCCACTTCTCAGGTGATGTTTCAAAAGCTACTGCTTTGCAGGATATGATACGAACTGTGAGTATTCAACTGATGATTATGAAGTTTTATTTTCTTAATAAAAAAAAAAAAGTTTTTTCCCTGTGAACTAGTGGAACTCTTAACTGGTTTCTGTTTTTTGCCCCCACTGCAGTTGGTAACATCTGGTGTCAGTGCCTATCAGCATACATCAGTGACATTAGAGTTCTTCGAAACTATAGTTCGATATGAAAAGTTTTTTGCCGTTGAACCCCAACACATTCCTTGTGTTCTAGTAAGTACCATTAATTCTGTTTATTTGTTACTTTATTGTGCTATCTAAGCTTTTTAGCTTCTCCCAAAGTAGTTTCTTTCAACTGTTTTTATCTAGTTTGCCCAGAGCTGCTTTTTTCTTTTTAAACTTCGAGTAACTTGTATCCTAATGATCAAGGTTACAAGTATCTCCTTATGTGGGGCTAGCTTTTGTGTAGAAGAAATTTGGATAGAGAAGGGCCCTGGTTTCTAGGCACTTAATTGTAATTATATTGTAATAAATCATATGGCCACAGATAACAGAATACATGTTGTTCAAGGGCATGAAAAGTTTAAAAGCATTTTGGTTTCCCCCCCTAGATGGCGTTCTTAGACCAGAGAGGCCTGCGCCATTCTAGTCCAAAAGTACGGAGCAGAACAGCTTATCTTTTCTCCAGATTTGTCAAGTCTCTCAAGTAAGTAGAAGCTGCTTTCAGCTGACGCTGGTTTTTCTTTTTTTCTTCCACTTATTTGGAAGATTTTAGTCATTGTAATCAATATGTCAGAAATAGCTGCTTAAATTCTTTTCTAAGATTATTGGATCTTAGTTTTATCTGAACTTTTTCTTTTTTTTCTGGCAAGGCAATGGGGTTAAGTGGCTTGCTCAAGGCCACACAACTAGGTAATTATTAAGTGTCTGAGGCCAGATTTGAACTCAGGTACTCCTGACTACAGGGCTGGTGCTCTATTCACTGCACCATCTAGCCACCCCTGAACTTGTCCCATGAAACAAGTATTTCCCATTTATTGAATGAAATATCTCTTCTGGTATCATTCTGAAAAATGTCCTTTCCACAGTGACTGCTATAGTTTGTGTTTTTTTGCTTTTTTGCAAGGCAGTGGGGTTAAGTGACTTGAGAAAGGTCACAGAGCTAGATAATTCTTAAGTGTCTGAGGCAGGATTTGAACTTAAGTCCTCCTGACCCTACCTGAACTTACAAGCAATTTATTTAAAAGTCTTTATTTTCTCTTTCCCTCCCTATATTTATTTAGTAAACAAATGAATGCTTTCATTGAGGACATTTTGAACAGAATACAAGACCTGTTGGAACTTTCTCCACCTGTAAGTATCTGCTGACAAAGAAGCTGCCCCTCAGGAGCCCAGAAATGGAAAATCTAGAGAACCAAAAACCTGTAGATATTGGTAGTTGTTGATTACTTTTCATTTCAAATTCTTCTCGTTGTTTGAATATTAATGATATTGAGTAGTTTGGGAACCATTGCTTTGTACGGGGATCTCCCTGGCAGTCATTCTCAAATGGTTACAAGTATTTTTTGTGGAGTTTGTCATAATTAATGACAATTAGATCAGAAGACATGTTTAACTGAAATTTTTTCCAGATGTATTTAATCCTTTTTTGCATAATTTTTTTTCCTCTAAAAATGAAAATTGCATTTTACAGGAAAACACAATGGACACATTTGCTTATCTTCTTAGCTCTCCCATACAATCTCTTCACGAAAAATAGTTAGCTGACAAATCCACCTGTTCTTTTTTCTACATTTGTCTCTAAAGTTTGGCTGTTCTCATTGATTGTTCAGGGCTTAGGTATACTGATAAGAAGAGCTCTTTAGCAGAAAAGCTATTTATTAAATATACATTTTTAGACAGATTTTAGACAATTAGTATAAGTAATGATTTATTTGGTTAAGAAAGTTCTGACTCACAATTTAGTATGTCTCAAAGTTTTTTTGCTAAAATGTTCCCAAATAATTTGGTATTTTGTTTTATACAATAGGCATATTTCTGAAAAATAATATGTAAACTATAATTCATATGAGGCGGGCAGGGCAGTTTTTTATAATGTAAATAAACTAGGCTTTTATCTCTTAGATTGAACTTGTAAGTGTTGTTTTCTTAAAGTATAGTGATACTTGAAGATTTTTTGGTCTAACTTCTATGAAAAATGGAACGTAAATCCAAAATCAGCTAATTAAAATATCACCAAGTGAATATGTATTAGAGTGATCTTGTGGGGAAAAATTTGCTGACAATTTAATTAACTTGATTTTGCTTGCAATCTTTCAGAAACACTTGCAAAAATAACTTTTGTTTTAATTAATACTTTAAAATGAGTTCTGAACACTCTAATTTTTAGCATTAGAATAAGATTTTTTTCAAATATACACTTGAATTTGTTTTTTGTTTTCTCAGAGTACACTAATATCCTATTTTTATCTTTACCTTATCAACCTTTTATCATAACTACAAAAAGTTATACAAATAAGAAGCTGATACACATAAATAATCTAGTCCAGGTTTCTGCTTCCAATTTGTTCCTACCCCCATACAACAAAGTTTAGAATTCAAGGTTTTTTGATTGACAGCAATTAATTTATCCCTTGCATAATAGCTATGCTTAAATGCAGTTTGAAATAATGTTTTGTGAAGAACTTATCCAGAACAGTTTTTAAAAATCAATTGTTGGGGTGGCTAGGTGGCACAGTGGATAAAGCACCAGCCCTGGAGTCAGGAGTACCTGGGTTCAAATCCAGTCTGAGACACTTAATAATTACCTAGCTGTGTGGCCTTGGGCAAGCTACTTAACCCCATTTGCCTTGCAAAAACCTAAAAAAAAAATCAATTGTTGTTTTGACTTGTTCTGTGATTGTTGCTCATTTTATTTTTATGAGCAAGTGAAATGAACTAGAACTTCATTAAAGGACATAAATCTCGTTCTAGGAAAATGGTTACCAGTCTTTGCTGAGCAGTGATGATCAGCTTTTTATTTATGAGACTGCAGGAGTATTAATTGTTAACAGTGACTACCCAGCAGAAAGGAAGCAGGCTTTAATGAGGAATCTGTTGACTCCATTAATGGAAAAGTTTAAAATTTTGTTAGAAAAATTGATGCTGGCACAAGATGAAGAAAGGCAGGCAGCTCTAGCGGATTGTCTCAACCATGCTGTTGGGTTTGCCAGGTGAGTACAAATTATAATTTTTTTAAAAGAATTTCATCAGTTAAAACATTTTAAAGAAATAAACAGCCATTTGATCATGTGAGAATAGGTACCATTTTGCAATTACAAAACATTTCTTGGATTCCAAAAATATACTAAATTTGTGAAGTGATCCTATTTTATTCAAAGGTTCATTCATAAAGTTTAAGGAGGGGCCAGTGGCAGGGTATACTAGACCCTGTAGGTTTGTAGACGTAACAAAATATGTATAATCACATGTAAATGCTGAATTTGAAAACTTAAACCTTTTGTCTTAACACTGATAAATATGGGATTCCTCAGGGATTCTTAAACACTTCAGTATGTTAAATCATTTGGATTCTGGATCATTACTCAACCAAGAGCTTTTTATATTAGGACTTCCCCATGATAATGTATCTACCAAGTGGCTATATGTAAAATTTGTTATAAAAGATATTTAAATTTATTCTAAATGAAAATCAGTTCTAGATTGAAGCCATGTATTAATGAAATTGTAATGCAATTACTATTTTTGAATTAAAAAATTAAAACCTATTCCAAGTTGGTCTAAAAGGGTTGTATTGTTGCGCAAGCTCATCATTTCCATGGAAGTTGAGTTCTACCCTAGTACCTGTGAATTCAGATTTGAATATTTTTGTCTTTAGTCTTTATATTCTTGCTTACTAATATCTTTAATATCCTCGTATCAAAAAAAAAAGACCTTGGAATATGATTTCATTCATTTATTTTATCTTACTTTTTTTTTCAGATATACTATAATGCCCCACATATTCCATAAATCCCAAGGCTAAATAATGCAAAAAAAATGAGTGGTATCAACTTAAATGACAACAGGGGCCCCTGCAATGCACATGAGAATCCCTATAGGCACATGTTGATTTAGGAAGCCACATATTAATATTGCCTGCATTTAATTTATTATGTTATTTATGGCATTATTGATATGAACTTTTATTTTGATGAATGTTTCATTTATATTTTAATCTGGTTGACTGGGTAGTGGCCATGTGTTTAAGTCCTGCTAGAAAACATTGTACTACCAAAATAACTCATTATTTATTGGTTTGAGTAGAGCAAATTATATTGACAGTCTTTTCCATTTTCTAATCTGTGGATGCTGAGTAACAATAAAGAAGTTTCAATTAAGCTTTTAATTTTATTATTTACACAGCCGAACAAGTAAAGCTTTCAGCAACAAACAGACTGTGAAACAGTGTGGCTGTTCTGAGGTTTATTTGGACTGTTTACAGACATTTCTGCCAGCCCTCAGCTGTCCTTTACAGAAGGAGATTCTCAGAAGTGGTGTTCGTACTTTCCTTCATCGAATGATTATTTGTCTTGAGGAAGAAGTTCTTCCTTTCATCCCTTCAGCCTCGGAACACATGCTCAAAGACTGTGAAGCCAAGGACCTTCAGGAATTCATTCCTCTCATCAATCAGATTACGGCCAAATTCAAGGTACTGATTCCTCCATGATGGCTCCAGTTTGGGTGGCTGGAGATGAGGTTATCTTCAGGCTTGTTCTGTCCTTGGCTGTGTATTGCTCAGTAAAAAAAAAATGGAGAATTTTCTTCTTAAAAGAGCCTGGAAGCCTCACACATGGCCAGGGGAGTCTGTGTTAAGTTAGGCTCTTAGCTGCGCAGCCACAGACATCCTGCTCCCTCCATGGTGTGATCAGTCTTTAGAAGGATCCTGGCTTTGTCCATGGGCACCCCCAATTAGTGAAGCTCTAGCTCTGGCTGCAACCTTTATGTCTGGAAGGCTTTACACAACCTGGGGTGAATGGGTCCTCTGAAAGCCTGGCTCTTACCTCCACAGGGAATAGCTCATTAGGTGTTGGGAAAATATCTAAACCAATTGCATCATAGATTCAGCACAGTAATTCAAGGTTCTGCGCCACCCAATAAGTGGTATAACAAAAATAGCAGCCTCAGAGCATCAGTCAATTCATTTAATATTATGAGTAAATTGTCAGTAGAATCAAGGCATTTTAAATTATTCTTTTTTTTAGATTTTTCAAGGCAATGGGGTTAAGTGGCTTGCCCAAGGCCACACAGCTAGGTAATTATTAAGTGTCTGAGGTTGGATTTGAACTCAGGTACTCCTGAGTCCAAGGCTTGTGCTCTATCCACTGCACCACCTAGATGCCCCCATTTTAAATTATTCTTAAAGGTTATAATGAGAAATTTCAGTTTCTTTGCCCAAAATAATATATTTTATTCAATAAATTTTATAAGAATTTTAAAATTTGAATGCATTTGTCATTGTCATTCAAAGATAAATTGCATTTTCACAAAGATTTGCATCATCTCTCATCCTTTTAGCTTTATTGTAGAAGGTAGATGATATTTTTTAATAGATTTGGAAAATCTAGTATTTTGAATTTGTTTTTGGGTAAGCAACTGTGTTACTGGATAATGGAAATCCCTCAGATGATTAGAAGTCCCAAATTCCTACATAGCAAACCACAGAGAGATTTTTTTCACTGTCAGCTAATTGATGTTCTGATAATTCAGCAAGTGTTTAGATTCTGATAAGTGGGATGGAATTTGTTATTTCAAGAAAGAAGTAAAGCTTTAGGGTCTGCTTAATGTGTCTAGTTGCATATGAGCATTGCTTTTGACAGTCTGGTTCGGGGGTGATGGATCATTAATTCCCTTCCCAGGGTCCCCTTGTACAGACTAGAGCCCAGGATCCCCAGATTCAGCCCCTCTTCCTGTCTCAGCAGGCTCCTTTTCAGTTCATGTGATCTTCTCCCCAGCAGCCTTGCCATCTGAACCTTTTCCATCCAGTGCTATGTTGGAGCCAGCTCATAGGGGCATAAGCTGTTGTGGATCAACACCACACAGTGGGGTCTAATGATTTATTTTTTTAGTAATGCAGATTCAACTTAAAAGTGTGTCATGCTTATTCTCCTTCCTCCTATCCACGATCTTCTTTGGGTACCCAGCTGTCCTGAGGGGTAGCTGTCTTGGTTGACCCACTGGCTTCTGGCCCATCTCCCATACCTCAGTGTGCCAGCTCGGGATCACTGCTACTAGAAAAGAAAGTGTCCAAGTAGCTCCCATGACATGAGTTGGGGACTTCTTGCTTTGTCCTTGGTGGCCCTAGTGTTTGTCACAATGCATTATCCACTGTTTTTTTTCCATTCATTTGAGATTGTTCAGATCAGTCTTGCTGTGCAGGGTTCACTTTTCAGAAACAGGGATCTTTGTTTTTCTTTCCCAGACACAGGTGTCACCATTTTTACAACAAATGTTCATGCCCTTGCTTCATGCCATTTTTGAAGTGTTGCTTCGCCCCGCAGAAGAAAATGACCAATCTGCAGCTTTGGAAAAACAGATGTTGAGGAGGAGTTACTTTGCTTTCCTGCAGACAGTCACAGGAAGTGGAATGAGTGAAGTCATAGCCAATCAGGGTGAGAAAACATATACTGGCTTTTGTTGTTGTTTTTTAATTTTTTATTTGTATTTAAGGCAATGGGCTTTAAGTGACTTACCCAAGGTCACACAATTAGGCAATTATTAAGTGTCTGAGGCTGGAATTGAACTCAGGTCCTCCTGGCTCCAGGGCTGGTGCTCTATCTAGCTGCCCCTTGGCTTTTTGGTAATACAAATTAACAGTAAATGCATAGTAAGTTATCATCTCAACCTAACATATTACCTTACATTGTTTTTAATAGGGGTACTGAATATTTTAAAGAGATACTTTGTGGGCATTAAAATTGCCCTTCCTACAAGAACATCCATTGAAGCAGAGCTCTCAGGTCTTCCTCACAATCTGAGATACTCCCTTCTTCATTATAGAAAAAAGACAAAAGGCAGACCTTGGGGGCGGGGTGGGGGGGAGGCAGAGCCTAGACGGTGAAGAGAAGCCAGCAACTTCCTTAAGCTCTCCCAAACTTCCTCAGAAACAGCATTTATCAGGCTTCTAAATGGATTTTGGAGCAACAAAACCCATGAAAGAACAAGGGTGGAGCATTTTCCAGCAAGGTATGTCTCTGGTGGAGGGGAAGCCTGACCAGGAGCCAAAGGCAGAGAACTGAAACCAGGGTGTGCAGGAGGGCAGCCAGAAGACAGTTCAACCCACTCTCCTGGGCTGGACAGTTCAGTGAGCTAGGCAGTAGCAGTCCCAATGTGGAAGACCCTTCTCCCCAACACAAGAAGCTGGAACAGTGCCCCTATGACCCAGGAGCAGAGCTCAAAGTCAGAGAAAAGCCAGTACTATAGACAGTTAGAGTGGAGATAAGGAAAAGCACAAGATCATCTCAGAAGAGGATGACAGGAAAAAATGCTACATATGAAACTCCAGAGTTCTTGGAAGAGCTCAAAAAGAATTTTAAAAATCAAATAGAAGAATTGGGAAAAGAAATGCAAGAAAGAGGGACAGCGCAGTGACACAATGCATAGAGCATCAACCCAGGATTTGAGGAGGAGCTGAGTTGAAATCCAGCCTCATACAATTAATAATCACTTAGCTCAATGACCTTGGGCAAGTCACTTAACCCCATTGCCCCCCCTCCAAAAAATAGAAATGCAAGAGATATTCATCATCTTATAAAAGGAAGCAGAAAAATAGAGTGAAAAAATAAATCCCTTAAAAATACCATTGGACAAATGGAGAAAAGATAGCTTAAAAATATAATTAACCAAATGAAAAAGAAGATGCAAAAAGTAACTGAAGAAAATAATTCCTTGAGGACAGACTTTGCCCTCGTGGAGCTTATGGTCTCATGGAAGAGACAAAATGCAAAAATATATATAAAAAGCAAATGTTTGGGGCAGCTAGGTGGCACAATGAATAGAGCACTGGCCCTGGAGTCAGGAGTACCTGAATTCAAATCCGGCCTCAGATACTTAATAATTACTTAGCTGTGTGGCCTTGGGCAAGCCACTTAACCCCATTGCCTTGCAAAAAATAAAATAATATAAAGTAAAAATAAAAAGCAAATGTTGTATAGATAATTAGGAGGGAAGATCCTTGAATTGGGAGGGGATAGGGAAGTCTTCCTGTGGAAGGCATGATTTTAGTTTAGACTTGAAGCCAGGAGGATTAGTAGTTGGAATGGAGGACAGAATTTTCTAGATAGAAAGAATGCCTAGGGCTAAGAGAGAGCCGTCTTCTTAGAGGCAATGTCACTGGATCCAAATGGCTACACTAAGGCCTAAAGTGTAAGGTAGAGGTAGGAAAGGGCTGGTAGAGGAAGAGCTTAGAATGCCAGAGCATTTTTTGATCTTGGAGGCAATAAGCCATTAGAGTTTATTTGGGAGGGAGGGAGGAGAAGAGGAGGAGGGGGCTGGGAAATGTTATGTAGTCAGTCCTTCACTTTAGGAAAATCATTTTGGTGACTGTAGAGGCTGAAGTGGAGGAGAGACTTGGGGCTAGAAGTCCCTCCATCAGGATATTGCAATAATGTAGATGGGAGGTGATGAGGGCCTTTACTAGAATGGTGGCCGTGTCATATGGGAGAAGTATGAGTGAGTTTGCAGGACTTGCAAACAGCTTTGCTGTGGAGAAGGGGAGAGACAGTGAGGAGTCCAAGATGACTTCTGGTTTGTGAGCCTGAAGACCTGGGAGGATAGTGGTGCCTTCTAAAAGGGATTGGGGAAAGATGATGGATTCTGTGTTGGAGATACTGATTGTAAGTTGTCTCCTGGACATTCAGGGCAGGTTGTCTAAAAGACCCCTGGAGAGGCTCAATAGTTTAGCCAAGAACCTGGGCTAGATGTGTTCAGGAGATGTTGCAAATGAGCAGTGCTTAGCTACCACACAGACCTCTCCTGGAGTGGGTGTTTATAAAGAACAACCACGACAAAATTGGGAACTACTTGGTAGACTTCTTTGGACACTTTAAAGAATTGGAAATTTAGTGGAGATCTTAAAATGCCTACTAAGTTTCTCTTCTTTGGTTCCATCATGGTTCTCTCAAAGCTGGTATGTTCTCTTTTAACAATGATATTTCCTAAAATGATATTATTACTCTTTCCCCATCCTGAAAATAGAATCTCACTTCCTCATACAATGTTTTGAATAGGAAAACAAATAAGGAAACTTAATTTCATGAATTTTGCTTAGTAAGTTTGAAGGAAATAAAAGGAAAGTCTGTGCATGGGTGTGGGGGAGGGAGTGCATGAATCTGATAGTTTCTATTCGTGTACATCTTATTGTGATTTTATAGTTTTGGGTTAAAACCTTTTCAAAGCTTACATGTCATGATGCTACTTAATTTTCTTTATCTTCAAATAGAATTAAAAAGTCTTGAGTTGTAGTTCTGTTGAAACCACACTAAAATGTTTTATTTGTGCCCATTTAGGTGCTGAGAATGTTGAACGAGTGTTGGTGACTATCATTCAAGGAGCAGTTGAATATCCAGATCCTATTGCTCAGAAAACTTGCTTTATCATCCTCTCAAAGCTTGTGGACCTCTGGGGTAAGTATGGTGGTTAATTATTATCTGATTTTAGTCTCCTGTTCTCAACTTCCCTCTTTTCTTAGTTCTGGCATATACTATGAGTTAGCATTTAATTTATACTAGTCTGATACATTATAATTGATTTCATTACACATTACACAAAAGGAAAATTTGTATTCTCTTCACAGGGGGCAAAGATGGACCAGTGGGATTTGCTGATTTTGTCTACAAACACATTGTTCCTGCATGTTTCTTAGCACCTTTAAAACAAACTTTTGACCTGGCAGATGCACAAACAGTTCTGGTAAGAACCTAGATATCTTTGTTTAAATAATATAGATTGTTCTTTTAAAAAAGGCCTAGATTTTTAAATTTCAGTTTAGGTTCATTTTAAAAACCTGTTGATTCATGTTAACTCTAATCTTTGTGCTATTAAAAATCCATCTATTTTAGCAACTCATGTGACTTGGTTTTCTGTGCTAATTGAAAACAATATAGTGTCCCTAAAACACCATCTGAAAATATTTAGACATTGCAAGTTATTCACTTCTTCCTGTTGTATACTCCTTTCTTAGTACCTCCCCACCTCAGTTTCACTCATCTTCTCTCTAAAGTCCTGTTTTCCTCATTTGTAAGTTGTTTTAAAATCTTCTATAGAGAGAAGGAGGTGCAGTAGAGAGGGTCCTGACCCTGAGGTCAGGAAGACCTGAGCTCAATCCCAGCCTCTTCAGGCTTGCTAGTTGTGTGGCCCATGACATGCATGCCATTCTGCCTCAGTGTCCTCAACTGTATAAGGAGATAATAATAGCCCCTCCCTCTCCTCCTAGGGTGGTTGTGAGAATCAAGGGAGATACTGTCTGGTCAAATGCAGCATAAACCCTTCCTCAGGCTTGTGCCCAAATAGCCCAAGGAACTTTAGATTTTTTCACATAATGTCCCTTTTCTCTGAAGACTTTTTAAAGACGATTTTTAAAAATGTATATCAGTATCATATATGGGTATATTTGATACCAATCCCTTAGGGATTTTTGGTGCAAAGATTTGTTTTATAATTAATAGCCAAAAAAAAAAAAGCAAAAGCTCTGCTCTGCTAATCTGGTTATGGTGTGACCCTCTGGTTTTGTGGTAGGTGCTATACTATTAGGCCCAATTCTTCCACATTTCTTTACACCTTTCTTGCAGTGCTTATCAAAAAGAATTCTTTTAATGATCTATGACTCTTGGGATGGCTAGGTGGTGCAGTGGATAGAGCACCAGCCCTGGAGTCAGGAGTACCTGAATTCAAATCCAGCCTCAGACACTTAATAATTCCCTAGCTGTATGGCCTTGGGCAAGCCACTTAACCCCATTGCCTTGCAAAAACTTAAAAAAACAAATCTGACTCTCCAAGTCAGCATGGAATCCAAGTTTTCCTGGCTTCAAAGCCTGCTTTCTCTTTACTATACCATACTGTATCCACTGAGCTGGAGTAACATATCCAAAAAACCCACAAAAATATATTCTCAAGGAAATTGAATTGGTGAATTTTGAGACATTTACTTTATAACAAATACTGGGTACTTTTTTGTTCTGTATCAAGTCAAATGGATGTACTTGAAAAAATTCTTTGTTTTCTCTGCAAATTTCCTCTTATTATAACATTGACTAGGAAGTTGTAAAAGGATGAATTTGAACCTAGGAATAGACTGATTCCACCTCTTATCCTTGGCCTACCCTCCTTGTTTTTCTGGCCTCTTATATTTTCTATACTAAATATCCTTTTTTTGATTTAGATGGAAGTGGGGGAAAAAGACACCGAAAAGGGGAAGTATCTATGGTCCATTTTCCAATTTGAAAAGAAATAAGCAGGAATTGACTATTAAGCTTTGTTTTTCTATAGGCTTTATCTGAATGTGCAGTGACTCTAAAAACAATTCATCTCAAAAGGGTAAGTTTTACATTTATTTTCTTGAATATTTAGAATTTTATCTGTATAAAGATAATTCTAATAATATAGAATCTGTCCAAAACCTATTTTTAAGTGCTAATTGAGCAACTTCATGTCAGCGATTTCTAGGGGAAATGATAGTAGCAACAAATATGTGGCTCTCTTGTCACAAATCATAACCAAAAAAATAGAATACTCCCTTACTATCTTGAACCAGGGATATATAATCCCAACCAGCAATCAGTCACTTGCAATTCAGTATTGTCTTAAGGTAAAAATCAAGAATGATCAGAAACAAGAGTTAAGTATTTTCATAAAGTATGAATTGGTTAAGTACCTCATTGTTTTCATTTGAGAGTTGTGCATACTGCTCACCACTATTACATAGTTCACAGATATATGAGTAAAAAAGTGCTTTATAAATAAATAATTACATTTAAATGTAACTTCTTACTATAAGCCACAGGTTGTTTAACCATGGTCAAAAATCATTTAATCTCTCTGGACTACCATTTCTTTACCCTTATGACAATTTGGACTAAAGGAGGTTCCATTTAGATTTAAGATTCCATTATTCTATGCTTACTATAGATGATGATCTAAAGAAGATGTCACTCTGAATGCTGATGACCATCTATTATTGTTATTGACTTTCCTAGGAGTCTAGTCACTGCTAATTATCACTGATTAGCACAATAGTATAAGAATGAATAAGATTTTGGTAGCATTTGCTTATAGACATAAATCTTTTTTTTTCCCCAAGAATTATTCTAAAGCAGTAAAACATGATTCCCCTTATTTGTAAAAGTGGGATGGTTTGTTTTAAATTCAACCATTGTCTACACAAAAGAGTTTTAATTAGGTTGTATTTATATCTGATTAAATTTTCAGGGCCCAGAATGTATTCAGTATCTTCAGCAAGAATATCTCCCTTCTCTCCAGGTAGCTCCTGAAATAATACAGGTAAAAATCTTCTTTATTTTTTAACTTAACTATGGGAACAAAAATTTTTGCATCAATTCAGACTTTGATTTAGAAAAATGAAAAAATATAAGCATTTCACATTAGATTTCTAAACTTTTTACATGCCTAACTAAAGGATACATAGGTCGAGCAGTTAAATGCCTAACATGTAAAATTAATTTTCATCATAAACCATTTGTCAGGAAAAGTAGACAAAGATATCTTCAGTCAGCAGAAATTTATTAGGTGCCTGCTAATAGCTTGTACTTGGGGGTACATCAAAAGATGAGATGGAAATCTGTAATGTCAGGATTTAATTTATAATTTTAAAGTGCTGTATAAAATCGGCATATGTTATGTTAGTATGTCAGAATTAGCCATTCCATTTCATTTTACCTAGACTTTTCTGCTTTTGTTCTTAATTTTTTTTTAGCCAAGTTTGGCTAAGAATCACAATAAAATCTCAGTGACCCTTTGATACTCACTGATGTGTTATGGTCAGGATCCCCTCCCTTTCCTTAGCACTGTTCCTTTTTCCTGTCCAGTTTCCTGCAGGGCTTGTCCTTGGAGTTGAGTGCTGCTAGAAAGATACAAATTTTGAGCTGCTTAGTTCCTGGTCCAAGGAATATGAGAAAAACTTGAGCAGCACTTTTTTTCCCCCACCCAGGTCAATGAGGGCTAGATCTTAACCATGAGATTTATACTTGGAACAATTTAAAGCAACTTGCTATGACTGCTTTAGAATTCCCATAAATTCCCATGAAATGTGAATGAATAAATTCCAGTGTTGTATAATTTGCTAGATTGAAGTAAGAAGTGAATGTAATTCTAGATATAATTTTCATAAGTGACCCTTCTTGAATTTTATGATGGTATTCATAGAGGTTCCATTTTTCCCTCTAGGAGTTCTGCCAAGCCCTTCAACAGGCTGATGCTAAAGTGTTTAAAAATTACTTAAAGGTAAGTTTTCAAAGACAGTTAATAAATTGTGTAGCCTCTTAATTAAACCATATTTAAGAGCAAAAAAGAAAAACAATTTATCAGTGATATTTAACTGAAATACTAGTACATTTTGAAGAATCTTGTTTTGTGATGCACTTGTTGGATATCTTATATAGCTTTTGGTAAAAGCTGTTGGCTTCCAAATTTGGCAGAAATGGCAGAGGAGAGAAAGAAAACAAATAGAATATATGTGTATATAAGAATGGCTTTTTCAGGGGCAGCTAGGTGGCGCAGTGGATAAAGCACCGGCCCTGGAGTCAGGAGTACCTGGGTTCAAATCCAGTCTCAGACACTTTAATTACCTAGCTGTGTGGCCTTGGGCAAGCCACTTAACCCCATTTGCCTTGCAAAAAAAAACCTTAAAAAAAAAGAATAGCTTTTTCAAAAGCTTAATATGTTAAAGTGGTATTCAGCTACCATGTGCTCTCAAGCAGGAGGAAGGGCATCTCATAAGATAGCGTCCTAGCCTAGACCTCACCTAATAAGATTATTGAAGGGATTCAAAAGAACATAAGACAAGTAAAAGGAAATGAAATTTTGTGTTTAGCCTATGTGCTTGAGACAAAAGTATAGATATAGATATGTTTTGATTCAGATCTACCTCTTAGCCTTTTTATATTCATGCAAGTATTAAAGTTAGATAGACTGTTGGGTCCTAAAAGCTGACCATAATATTTATTTGGTGATTTGTGTGTAAACTGAATTGGAATGTTAATTTCAGCCTGGAAATATTTTTCATTTTAAATTGTTTCACTTCCATTAAAGTCTTACTAGTCCAGTATTTTACCATGGTATGAAGGTAACTAGTCCTGAAGGTTCAGCCAGCAGACAAAGCTAGAACTGAGGGAGGGGGACTATCCCATTTAAGGGCACCTCCTCCCGGCAAAGGAGAAGGTTTGCAAAACTGAAATCAAACTTGTGAAGATTTCACAGACATCCTTCTAATCATAGGATGGTACTTGGAGTTTTAGTTTTATACTGCTCTTTTATTTTTTTCCTAGCTGTGGGAGAGCTAAGGAAATGTGGAGATGACTCTTGTTGAGTAGATAAAAGAAATGTGCAGTCCCTCATACATGAAAATGGCCCACAACTTGGAGTCTTTTTATAGAACTGATGGGGCATACATTCAGCTCTCCAAACCTGCAGTTCTCTTTGTGAGCACTAGCATTATTTGGGATCTAGGTCATTTAGGGTTGCAGTCTCAGCCAACCCAGCTTTGTTCCCTTTATATGAAGCTAAAGGTGTGTTGGGAAGGCATATTAACTTGGTACTTACCTAATTGTTGACCATTTCAGAGTTTTTAGAAGGAAAATATTTTTTAAAACATTCAGATACAACATAAATATGTTTGTTCTTCCCTGGGATAGGAGATTTTTCTTTACTGTTTCCAGAACACAACTGGAATATTTATGGCATTGTATCTTGTACACTATTCCTTCCCCCAAATTTGCTCTTGTCTATCCTTAAGGATTCAGACAGAATTCAGACCTCCTCTGTAAGACTTTGCCTGACTATACTCATCCCAAATTATCTCTTCTGCTGCTGAGTTCTGAGAACAGTTGATGTGTGCTCATTTGGCATGCCACCAACACTGCAGTAGTAAATATGGCCAGACTGTAAACTCCACAAATCTTGGTCTAGCTTTTATTGCATTCAGTGGCTGGCAGAGCACCCTTTTTATGATACACACTTAAAATGTTGTTGAGTGATGATTATGCTACTAGTTGGGTATCTTGAACTGTGATAAGCAGCATGGCCTTTGGGAGAGTGCTGGCCAGGCACATCTCTGACCCATGTTGGAGCTTTGACCTTAACACTGGATTTCAGTGCTCAGTATTCATAGTAGTTCTAGGAAAAGATGAGGGGCAGACAAACTGCTGGTCTGCATTAGGAGAGAAAAGGAAACATTCTTTGTTACTTCTAACTTCTTCAACCAAAGGCATCGTCTAGCTATTTTAGATCTTTATTCATTTGACATGTTTTTTCCTTGTTTGCAGTCTCAGGTAATCAGCAATATGTAAAGTTTTTGGTTTTTCTTAATTTACCCATGGGATTATGAATTATGTGAAATACTGATTTTAGACAGACATATTTCACCCTAGAGGAATGATTGCATTCCTTTTGTGAAGCAATGGTTCTAAGCAACGAATCTTTGTGGGAAAAAACTCATTTCTAATAACCCCCTTTATTTTTTTAACAGGTATTCTTTCAGAGAGCAAAGCCCTAAGGATCATACTGGAAATCCCTGTACCAATTTCTGTGATCAGGAACTCCAGTTAATAATTTATACAGATGGTATTTTTTTTGTGCCATTCATACTGGTGGTCTTTTTAAAGTTCCTCTGTGCTTACTGCAATATGTATTTTAGCATTTTTCTGTAAAAATGGAGTATGACTGAGTTGGCTTAAATACAGGTATGTAACAACATGAAAAGTTAACCTGCATGCCTACTCAGAAATTGTTGTATAGGAAAAAATAATTGCTGTAAAAAAAAAATGCAGCAAAACTGTCATGGTATCTTTAATTTTTTATCTGAAAGAATTGAAGTCTTTAAAGACCATAGCAGTGATTAAGCAATGTGTATTCTTTAAAAAAAAAATTATCAACTATAATATGTTCAACACAAGAATTTAATTTTCCCTCATGTATGCCAATATTAAAATATGGAAGAAAAAAGAATCAAAACTGATTTTTTGTAGATAGCCATGACATTTCTTTAAGCTGTTTTAATGCTAACATGTGTTTCTTATAGAACACAGTGATTTCATAAATTAATTGATTTAAAAGTAGGTGCTGGTTATACATTTTTATATAAAAAAAATAAATTTTATGTAGTGAATTCTGCCAAGTTCTTTTTTAAATCATTGTTCATACTTTATATTAGCCAAATCTTCTGTCACACTCTTGTATTTCCCAAAATATTCATATTTCAGACAGGAGGGGAGGGAGGATGGAGATTTGTGGGGAAAGGCTCCAGTCTCAGAGTTCACCAAATTCTGGCTGTGTCACTCCCACCTGATCTTTTTTAAAAATTTATTTTAACCCCCTCCACCAAGTTCCAAATTCTCTTCCTCCCACTCCACTTCCCCCATTGAGAAAGCAAATAACCTGCTATTGGTTGAAAATGTGTTGCCATAGAAACAGCCAGGTACTTCAGAATATAGAGTACTGCCTCTGAAGTCAGAAGGACCTGAGTTCACCAACCTCAGCATTTAGTAATTAGCTAGCTGTGTGACCTTGGACAAGTCACTTAACCCCATTGCTTTGCCAACGGGTTGCCAATAAAAACATTAGCACAATAGTCATGTTGTAAAAGTAAACATAACCTCCACACACAAAGAAAGAGAAACCTCAAGAAAAAAAATCAGATCGGGGAAAAGTGTGCTTCAATCTGCATTCAGATTCCATCAGCTCTGTCTTTGGGATATCATTCTTTATCATAAGTCCATCAGAGAAGTTGCTTCAATATTTTTCCCCAGTTGCTATTGCTAACTGTACTTCCTTCTATCCTATTCTCCCCCCCCCCCCCATTTATTCTATTCTCTCTCAACTGTCGTTATTCAAAAGTCTGTTGCATCTGACTACCTACTCCTATGATCTTTCCTCTCTTCTATCATCTACACCCCCCCCCCCCCCCCCCCCCCCCGTCTCCCATCCCTTTCCTCTCCTGTTTTCCTCTAGTGTAAGATAGATTTCTAGACTCAGTTGATTTATATTTTCTCTCTGAGCTACTTATGACTGGAATAAGACTCATTCATTCCCTACCTACACTGCAAAAGCTTTGCCTTCTTTTATGTGAAATAACTTGCCCCATTCTACCTCTCCTTTCCCTTTCTCCCCATTGACTCCATCTTTGTAATATACCTTCATATTCAACTCCCTCCTGTGCCTTTCTCATATATGCACATGCACCTTCTAATTGCCCTAATAAATGAGAAGTTTCATATAAGTTATCAGTTTCATCTTCCCTTGCAGGAATACAAGCAATTCAACACCATTAAGTAGTTCCTCGTAATTTACCCTTCTCATCCAACCCTCTCAATGCTTCACCTGAGTCCCATATGTGAAGACCAGTCTTTCTATTCAACTCTGGTTGTTTCATCAGGAAAGCTTAAACGTTCTGTATTTCATTGAATGCAGTTTTCCTGGATTCTTTCTTTTTCTTTTTTGACATTTTTTTAGAAAGATTTTATTTATGAGTTTTACAATTTTTCCCCTAATCTTGCTTCCCTCCCCCCACCCCCCACAGAAGGCAATCTGTTAGTCTGTTTCCATGGTATACATTGATCTAAGTTGAATGTGATGAGAGAAGAAATCATGCCCTTAAAGAAGAAAAATAAAGTATAAGAGATAGCAGAATTACATAATAAGATAATGGATTTTTTTTCTACATTAAAGTTAATAGTCTTGGGTCTTCATTCAAATTCCACAATTCTTTCTCTGGATTTCATTCATGGACCTTCACAAGAAGCAACTATTTTTCCAATCATTTCCAACCAAACTTTCAGTTGACCTGAAACAAATGACCACAGTCATCTAAGTTTAGACTCATCCTCTCCCCATTTTTGTCTCCTTATTCTCACTCTTGCTCATCCTCTTCACCTGCATTGTCAGCCCCTTGTCTCAGATTTGGGGTGTTTTGTGTGAGGGGGAAGCAGTAGTGATGGTGGAGGAAGTATCAAGAACAAAGCCATGGAAAGAAACAAATGCACTCAGAACCCCAGCCAGGTTACCAATCAAGAGAGATTTAGGTCTACTTTTCTTTCCCTTATTCAGAATGTCAGAGCAACATCTCAGGATTTGGGGAGAGGAGTACTAAATTTCAGTCACATCACTGTACTAAAACAAAAACACCCCAGCGTGCTGAAAGAAAGCAAGCTCAGATGCAGATATTGAACTGCTGTTGTTAACCCTGGAGGAATTATGGATAGATGAAGCTCCAGATAATCACCAACTATATCCTGTGTCAGGCTCTTTATTACCTGGCCTGGGGCACATGAGACAAAAATATTTCCTTTCCTCTTGTATATAATAGGTAGAGATACTAGAATTAGATGAAGAGGAGCCACATCTGAAAAGGCACCATGAAAGGTGATGGCTTAACTTTGAAGAAAACTAGGAGTTTTGAGAAATGATGACAAGGGGAAGGACTTGGGGGGAGAGAAGGCACATAGTCTGAAAGTGGATCACCTTGTTTGGGGGCATAAGAAGGTCCATTGAGCTAAAGTGCAGTACACCTGGAGGTGAACAAAGTGTAATAAGCGTAGAGGTAGGCCCATGCTCTAAGGAACTTAAGTTCTAGGGCATCACTGGGGAACAAGCTTGCATTTTAGGAATGTCACCAGCAATTTTTTGGAGTTGGAAAGAAACGAGGCAAAAAAAGCGAATCAGGAGTTCTGTTATGATAGTGCATGTATAATCTGGGCAGCTAGGTGGCAAAGCAGATAGTGTTAGACCTAGGACCAAAAAGACTCATCCTCCCGAGTTCAAATCTGGTCTCATATTCTTGTGTGACTGCACAAGGCACTTTTCCTAGTTTACCTCAGTTCCTCATCTGTAAAATGACATGAAGAGTCAGATACAAGTGAAGTGAAAAATTACCAGAGAATAATAGTTCATATTTGAGAGGAGGAATTAGGAGGAGGACCTAAAGGTAGGTGGTGATGAAGCACACAGAGATCCATGATGGATTCCAAAGATGGAGTGAAAATTCTGGTATTTAGCAACTCAGTAGATAAAGACATTGAGGATGATACTAAGTTTATGAATTTAGGTAATGAAGGATGGCGATAACCTTGCCACAAATAGGGAAGTTTGGATGGGGTTGGGTTTGGGGAGAAAATGAAGTTGGAAAAGAAATAGAAATTGGAGTTTGGGAAAGGAACTAGGCTAGAAATAGAGATCTATGAGTTATCAGTATAAAGACAAGTAAACTCACAGGAACTAATAAGATCATTGAGTGTAGGGACAATAAAGAAACTGGGTCCGGGATAGCTAGAAATACAATAGGAATGATCATGATGAATGATAATTTGAGGCCAGTAGTAGTAGAACCAAGAGAGCAGCATCACAAAAACGTAAAAGATACAAAAAGAGAACTGAATTTCAAAAGATCATATCCCTCTAGTCGTGAATGGTGAGTATTGGGGTAAGGCCATCAGATTTGGCAACAGGCTCATCAATATTACATGACTCACCCAAGGTCACACAAATAAACATCTCTGTGTGCTGACTACCATACTGTGACCCTGGGATGTTCACTTGACCCCTGAGAGTCATTTTCCTCAGGCAAATCCTATTTTACTGAATGTTAGAAGGGCTACGTGAAACACTTCATAAAATGCAGTTAAAGTAATTTTTATTTGGAAAACTTACTCTCTGTTTTGGGAAACAATAATAATACCTCTACTTAGAATCAAAGTGGGGAAGGGTGGGAACATGGGCCCAGCTTCCAAGTCGGATCATATGGGTGGAATCCACTAGAATGAGCTTCCAATTCTTCCATAAACGGAGTGGTTTTGGAGAAATCACACTTTTCTAGGTTTCATTTTCCTCCTCTGAAAGGAAGGGGTTGGACTATGCAACTTTTAAGGTCATTTCAAATCTAAGTCCTGTAATGTTCCAATGTCACAATGCTCTCTAGGAGACAAGGTGGATCAGTGAGCTTAGATGCTGATCTCTGGCAAGTAATTATCAAATAGCTATCTATGAAGACTTACAGCAAAGCTGTTGTTACTGGGAACTAACCTGAATTTACCACTCATGAATAACAGTGTTTCCTGGTATATATAATGGGAAGCAGCACTCAACTGGAGAAGTCAGCCTTGAATTCTACTTTTGGCACTACTAGTTCCTTGGTTTTGTGAGCCCAGATACCTACCTTATTTCCTCATTTACAAAGAGGTTTTGATCTTCCAGTTCTAACCTGGAAAACAATGAAAAGTTAGCTTTATTTCCCTTTTAGCCAGGTACAGGACTGGCAGATGAAGAAAACACTAGTTTATTTAGATTTGCGTAAGACATTGGAGACAAACTCAGAATATTTGTATGGACTTTACAAAGTGCAGATGTGTTGCTGACCTACATAAGTGGTAGATTGTCCCTACTAATGAAATGAGAACTGGATTAAAAAAAATTTATGGATAAGATTGATAGGAGTTAGGTGGAAGTACAGTGGATTCCTAGTTGATTAAAAGATCATTGCCAAGGTTTTTGACTCATGCATCAGTGTCAACCTATTTAAGGCTTAGAGTGGTGAGCCATTAGGTTATATTTAGGTCCTTTTATGCCCAACATTTTCTAAAATTAAATGATTAGGATGGAAATCAGTGAATAATGTAAATCCTAAAAGGATAGTTAATGTGTGGGATGTCACAGTAGCAGCTTGCAAATTTATAGTTTTTAAGTACTTTCTCAATATGACAGGTAATTTAATGGTAGAATTGGGATCTAAAAGACCTAGCTGGTTAGGAACAATGGACTAGATTGAGGAAAATTAAAATTTACGGGAATAAACAAAATACTGAAGTAGGGTTTTTTGGTTTTTAAAGGAAAAGTACAAAATGGAAGAAATGCATGGTTAGCAGCTTACATGGGAAGGGTTTATGGTCTATGTTTGGTAGCCGTGTACTATGTCTACCATAAAAGTCGTGATTTTGGGCTACATCGACAATCTTAATGTCAAAGGATATTTCCAGTCTGTACTGGCCAAATCTCACAACTGGAGTAATATGTTGAGCACCTGTTTGGGTTAACTAGAATAATAATGTATTCTAGAGGAGCAGCTAGGTGGCCCAGTGGATAGGGCACTGGCCCTGGAGTCAAGAAGATCTGAGTTCAAATGTGACCTCACACACTTAATAATTACCTAGTTGTGTGATCTTGGGCAAATCACTTAACCCTATTGCCTTGCAAAACTTAAAAAAGAAAAGGCTTGAGGGCAAGAGGAAAATGGTGAGAACGGGGATAGCATTGCAACTTCTATTTTCTAATATTTGGCAATCATGTATAACTCCATAGAACAGAAGTGGGAACAATGGGTATCAGAGGAAGTATCTGTTTAATAGAAGACCTTTCTGACAAAAATGTTTGAAAAATTAAAGGCAAATTGAACTGCTGAAAGTAATAGTAATGTTCCTATCAGTGGGAGATATTTTAAATAGAGGTTGGATGATCACTTGTAAGGACTGTTATAAAGGAAATTCAAGTGTTAAGTGGAACCAGATTTCTTTCAACTGTAAAATTATTTCTGGGGAAATAGTTTAAACATCTTAAAACCCAGCAAGTCAAGTAGCATTTATTAAGCTTACAGTATATTATTTGCCAGATGCTGTACACTGGATGTACGGAGAAATGCAAAAAAAAAAAAAAATTTTAATTGTTGCTGCCCTCAAGGAGCAAACATTCTAAGGAGGCACAATTTAAAAAATACTGTGTACAAATAAGATCTATGCAAAGTAAATTGAGAATTCCACTCAGGAAAGGAACTGGCTTGGGAAAAGGAGAAGGGGTGGTATGAAACCCAGAAAGACTGGCAGAATATAGGATTTGAACTGTATCTTGAAGGAAACCAGGGAAGCCTTGAGAAGTCAATGGGAGGAACATTTAAGGCATAATGAAAATGCAGTCAAGAGATTGTCTAGGGGTGGCTAGGTGGCACAGTGGATAGAGCACCAGCTCTGAAGTCAGGAGTCAAATTATTAATAATATTTATAAAAATAAAGTCTGAGTTCAAATTTTTAATAATACCTAGCTGCGTGACCCTGGGCAATCCCACTGCCTTGCAAAAAAAAAAATGAGATTGAGTGTCATGTCCTAGGAATACTAAGAAGGTTAGTGTTATCCTGTTTGAGAATACATAGAGTATAAAAAGTCTAGAAAGGTCTGAAGGGGTCAGGTTGTAAAGAGCTTTAAAAGTCAAAAAGGAATTTCTATTTGTTCCTGGAGGTAAATTGGGGCCTGCTCTAAACAGGATATTGTAGTAGTCCAAGAGTGAGGTACTTGATGAACACCTGTAGCAGGATGTTATCTGTAATAGGAGAGAAGGGAACATTGAGGAGAGATGTTGCAAAGCCAGAAACAATAGGGATAGTCTACTCACAGTATCTTGTTACTGTTGTTTTCTCAATTCTGCTTGAATAGTATGTCTCACATCTATAATCTTCTCTCCACTCATCCAGTCACTTTACTGCTGTTTATTTGTCTCTGACTCTTCACACCAGCCCCTTCTAGCCACCACTATCTCCCTAAATCTATCCAAATTCATGTTTATTTCCTTGATACTCTTCATCTCATCTGCTGCTCTCTTTTTCCTTTTTCCTTTCAATCTTTCCCAAGATCAGGGTCTTTTCCAATGAGTTTTGTCTTCTCATTATATGGCTAAAACTTCAGATTCAGGATTTGACCTTCCACGGAATACTCTGAATTAATTTCTTTTAAATATATACTGGTTTGATCTCCTTGCTGTTTTGAGGGACTCTCAAAAGTCTTCTCTGGCACTTGATTCTATGGCACTAAGCTTTCCTTATACAGCTATCCATTGATGAAGGAAAAACCATAGCTTTGATCGCAGACTTTTTCAGCAAGGTGATGTCTGCTTTTTGGCATGCTGTCCAGATATGCCATAGCTTTTCTTCCAAGGATGAAGTGTTTTTTAAATTTCATGGCTGCAGTTGCTTTCTGCAGTGATCTTTCAGGTCCTCAATTATCTCTTTTTTTTTTTTTAAGGTTTTTGCAAGGCAAATGGGGTTAAGTGGCTTGCCCAAGGCCACACGGCTAGGTAATTATTAAATGTTTGAGACTGGATTTGAACCCAGGTACTCCTGACTACAGGGCCAGTGCTTTATCTACTGTGCTACCTAGCAGCCCTCCCTCAATTATCTCTTGTTTGGACTATGCAATTGTCTCCAAATTGCTGTCTCCTGGGGTTAGCTAGGTGGGAAAGTGAATGAAGCATCGCACCTGGAGTCAAGACCTGTGTTCCAAATTCAGCTTCAGACTTAGACTAGCTGTGTGACACAGAATAAGTAATTTAATCTCTATCTCAGTTTCTTCAACTGCAAAATAGGGATAATAGTACCTACCTCACAAAGTAGGGGGAGATATATTGAGATAATATTTATAAAGCTTAGCACAGTGGCTAGAACTTAGTAGAGGCTTGTTTCCTTACCCTCCTAAGGGGTGTCCCTGCCTCCAGATTCTCCCTTCTCCAATCCATCCACAGTGCTGATCAAGGGATCTTCCTAAAGTGCAGGTGCGACCTTATTTTCCTGCTCAAGAAACTCCAATGGCTTCCTTTCCTTTCAGGATAAAACATAGTTTTTGGCTTTTCAAGTCCTTTATAATCTTACCTTAATTTACTTTTCTAGGTTAATTGCATTATTATTCTCCTCTATTTGCTTTTCACCTAACCCCAATATTCCATCTTCCTTTTTGGCACTTCTGCTCAAACTACTCTCAGGCCCTCCCTCCCTCAGCTTCACTTTATAGAGCCCCTTTCCTTTAGACTCAGATCAAGAGCACCCCCTTTCAGGATGTCTCTCCTGATCCTCCTAGGTGCTAGAGCTCTCCCCTCTGTCCTCAGAATTCACTTTATATAGTTTTGTATTGAATATTCCATGTACAAGTCCCCCCCCCCCCCCCCCCCCCCCCCCCCCCCCCCCCCCCCCCGCCCCATAGAATAAAGTCTTTGAGGGCACAGGTTGGTTCATTTTGTCTTTGTATTCCCAGTCCCTAGAAGTAAGGTTCTAGACTGCCAGGCACATCATTGGCATTTAATAAAAATTTAACAAATACCTATTGAATGTAGAAAAGAATGCTACACCTAAAGTTTCAGGAAGTCTCTCCTGATCCAGCTACTAGAGCTCTTCCTTCTGTCCCCAGAATTCACTTTACATAGTTTTGTACTTATTGTTCAGTGTACAAGTTTCCTGCCAACAGAATAAAGTCTTTGAGAGGATATATGATGTTATTAGGACCTAAAACAACTGTTAGTGTGTTTTGTCAAATAGGAATTCAACAAATTAAAAATTAATACAACAATTAAACAAAGAAACGAACTGTTTCAGCTATGTTGAAAATAGATTAATTATAGAAAACATCTGGATACCTAGACCTTAGTTCTGGATCTCTGTCCCAAATCAGTGTGGGTGTATTAGGATAAGAATAAATTGCTATTGAGAGTATTTTTCTTTATATAAAATGAGATAGCATTGATATAGAGCTTTAATATGCTTTCTAAATATATCATTTTATCCTCACATCAACCCTGGGAGATAGGTGCTATCATTATTACCAGTTTTACAGATGCACAAACTGAAGTCAACCCTGGTTAAGTGATTTGCCCAGAGTCACACAGGTCCTGTTTGAGGCTTCTTCTTGCTACCTAAGTTCAGGACTCTTTTTTTTTAAAGTTTTTTTTTTTTGCAAGGCAACGGGGTTAAGTGGCTTGCCCAAGGCCACACAACTAGGTAATTATTAGGTGTCTGACATTGGATTTGAACTCAGGTCCTCCTGACTCCAGGGCTGGTGTTCTAGCCACTGCTCACCTAGTGGCCCCAAGTTCAGGGCTTGAATGTCATATGCCTTTTCCCTTTAGGGCCTTATGACCTATAATATACTGTACACTTGTTTTTTTTTTTTTGTTTTGTTTTTTGCAAGGCAATGGGGTTAACTGGCTTGCACGAGGCCACACAGCTAGGTCATTATTAAGTGTCTGAGACCGGATTTGAATTCATGTACTCCTGACTCCAGGGCCCATGCTCTATGCACCGTGCCACCTAGCCGCCCCCACACTTGTTTTTTGATGATAGTTTTGAGAAACAGGTTAGGCTCAACTTTTAGGAACTTAACGTCTTTCATTCTGAACTTTCACTGGGCTAAATAGCAGTATTTGCTATTGTGTAAGGTTGATGCGATGGTTCCGTCTGTATCCTGGTGGCTGGATTACTTACTTAGATGCGTTAATAAGTCTATCTGCTTAGAATTAAGTTACAAGTTAAATGAGTTACGTCTGTCTACCTGATGAGAGTTGAAGCAACTCCGGTAGCCAACTGATGAAAACCAGAGAGGACGCCGGCCCAGCCGAAGAGGCCCCTGCAGGCTAGGGCGGGGTGAAGCATTTTAAGGAGGCGGTTGGCGCCTATGCCATGTGCCATCATCTTCCTCCCTCTCGGCTCGGGCATCCCTGTGTTGATCCTGATCCACTTGGAGAGTCACCGGTTGGAGATCCTCAAGCAGAGGGTGCTGGGGGGCGGGGCGGGGGTCCCCGGCATCCAACGCGCACTAAGCACCTTGCAGAGAAGGGTGAAGACATCACTCCTACCACAAGCACCCCCCGCCGCCGGGCGAAGGAAGGAAGGGGTCCCCTCAGTGCGACTGGACCCCCAGCTCCCCGGAGCGCCCCACGGGCTGGGCCAGGGGGGCTCCGCCCTCCTCCCCACGCCCGGCTCCGCTCTACAGTCTGGGGGCACCGGCCGCTAGGCGAGACCCACTGCGCCCGGAGGCTGGGGCAGGAGGGAGGGGCTGCGGTGGGCGTGCACTGGGAGGAGGCAGCGCGAGGTGGGCGGGGCCGGGGCGGGGCCGGGGCGGGGCGCCGCTGAGCCGCGAGGCCGCGCCGGCCCCCAGGGAGCGCGCGCGCACCGCGCACGCTCGGGCAGTCACGTGGCTGCCCCGGCCGGGCTCGCCTAACAGGAAGTGTCCCGAGGCGTGAGGAGGAGGAGGAGGAGGAGGAGGAGGAGGAGGCCCGCCGGAGCCGAGCCGCGCGCGGGACCCCGGCCCGGTGAGTGCGGCGGCGGCGGCCACGGCGGCCCGGAGGGCGCGGACGGGCCTCGGAGCGCGCCCAGGCCCGGGCCCCGCGCAGGGGCCGGGGAGGAATGCTGAGTCAGAGGCGGGCAGCAGCCCAGCGGGGGCGGGGCCGGCGCCCGGAGCCTGGTCCGACGGGAGCGCGCCCCGGCCGGCCCCACCCACCCCGCCAGGGGCCACTTCGGGGCGACGTCGGGGCGGGTCGGAAGTCGGGGCGGGGGGGGGGGGGGCGCCGAGGGGCTCATTGTTCACTTGTCCGAGGCGGAAGCCCCGCGCTTCCAGTCCGCGCCCCCGGCGGCTGCCGCCCCGAGCCGGCCCCTTGACCCCGACCTCGGCGCGCCTCGTGTCCGCCCCAGCGGCCTGGGGACCCGGAGCCCCCCGCCTAGCCGCCTCCCTACCTGTGGAGCGTCGGCCCCCGCCAGGTACCTGCCCCCGGCGGCCGCCCCGGGGCTGCTGAATCACGGGGGCCCGGGAAGCCGCGTCAGACGGCGCCCCGCGAACTTGTGCTTCCCACGCCTGCGCCGGCCCGGCCCGGCCCGCGGCCCAGGGCACGGGCCCACGCTGGGGCCGCCCCGAGGGTGTTCCGTGGGGAGGTGGGGCGGAGGTGCCAGAGGAGAGCGCCCGAGCGGACGTACCTGTGTGTGTGTGATCAGATGCATGCATGCATATTTGTACCTGTTTGTAGTGTTGTCATTGACTAGAGTAACTGAGAATGTGTGTGTAGTGTTGTTACATTACTAGAGGAGACAGCCTGAAAACACAGTATACTTCAAGAGTGCCTGATACGGTGTTATATAGTAGCGCATACTATCTGTCATCGAGTATGCTAGAGTACCCGACTGTATAGTGTTGTTTACTAGAGAGCTCGACAATATAATATATACGCATATCTCTATATATTAACATGGTATGTGCTAGAATAGAGTGCTTGAGAATTTAGTGTTGTGATATGCTACAGTACCTGAGACTATATGATGTTATAGATTAGAGTGCCTGAGAAAACATACATACATGCAAATATATAGTGTTGTCATTTACTACAGTGACTGAGAATTTTATTTGTATATATATACATATATATATATATATATATAGTTGTATCACTAGAGGAGAGAGCCTGAAAATAGAGTATACCCTGAGTGCCTGATACTATGTTATATAGTAACACATGCTGTGTGTGTATATAATATATGTGTGTATATATATATATATATAGATAGATAGATAGATAGTGTACGCCTGAGTATATAGTGTTTACTAGAGAGCTCGAAAATATATACGCATATCTCTATATTAACATGTTATGTGCTAGAATAGAACGCTTGAGAATATATATAGTGTTGTTATATACTAGAGTCCCTAAGAATATATAATGTTATAGAGTGCCTGAGAATACATACATACATATATATTTATACGGTTGTCATTTACTAGAGTAACTGAGAATTTTATTTGTATGTATACATACATATATATATATGTATATACACACCTATACATACATCTTTATATATATGTATATGTAGTTGTTGTATTACTAGAGGAGAGAGCCTGAAAATATAGTATAAGAGTGCCTGATAGTATGTTATATAGTAACACATTCTATCTATCTATCATCTATCTAGTATGCTAGAGTAGAGTACCTGAGTATATAGTGTTGTTTATTAGAGTACTCAAGTGCTCAATATGTATATATCTAGAGATCTATATTAATATATTTATACATTGATATGTTATATGCTAGAATAGAATGCTTGACCATATATACATATATAGTGTTGTTATATACTAGAGTGCCTGAGAATATATAGAGTAGAATGCCTGAGAATATATAGTGTTATTATATACTCTTTATATATTATATATAGAGTGGAGTACCTACAAATATATATGTATACATATATGTAGAAAGAGAATTTTAATATACTATAGTAGTGCCTAAGAATACAGTATACTATAAGAATGCTTGATAGTATATTATATATTAACACATACTATATATATGTATATAATATATGCTATAGTAGAGTGCCTGAGTATATAGTGTTATTTACTAGAGTATTCAAGAATAAATATGCATATATATCTATATATATTGTTATATTCTAGAGTAGAATGCTTGAGAATATATATAGTGTCGTTATATACTAGAATACCTAAGTATATTTAGTGTTGTTATATACTAGAGTGCCTGAGAATATATATATGTACATAAATATTAATATTATATACTAGAGTAGATTATCTGAGAATATACATAGTGTTTTTATATACTCTATATATTATATATATATAGAGTGGAGTACCTACAAATATTATGTGTGTGTGTGTGTGTGTGTGTGTGTGTGTGGAGAGAGTATTGTTATATACTGTAGTAGTGCCTAAGAATGCAGTATGTTATGTATTAGAATGTGCTTGATAGTATGTTATATTAGAGTGCAGTATATATACTGTATATATATATAATATACTATAATAGAGGTTCTGAGAATAGTGATTTTTATGTATATAGTATACTATAACAGAGTACCTGATAGTATATTATATAGTAATATGTATTATATGTATATATAATATCTACTATAGTAGA
The DNA here is from genome assembly GCF_037893015.1 of Macrotis lagotis. Classification (NCBI taxonomy): domain Eukaryota; kingdom Metazoa; phylum Chordata; class Mammalia; order Peramelemorphia; family Peramelidae; genus Macrotis; species Macrotis lagotis. The sequence continues at coordinate 279,135,255 of NC_133659.1, read as the reverse complement.
GTGCTTAAGAATAGATGGTGTTTTTATACTATATATTATACTCTTACGTGTGTTAGTATATAATATATACTACAGTAGAGTATTTAAGAATATAGATAGATAGATAGATAGAGTTGTTACATATTAGAGTGGCTAATAAAACATAATATTGTTAATATTTTTATTGAATAGTACATGATAATGTATATAGTTAGATGTCTAATAATGCCACTTAATGATGGTATTGAATAAAGTTACTTCTCATAAAGTAGCAAGCAGTGTTTGAGAGATCTCAGAGTTTAAGTGAGAGACCTCACCAGATTTTGAGCACTTTTTTCCCCCATTGGACTTGAGGGAAAAAGTAGTCATTGGTCATAAGAAAATTTGATTTCCCTCCCCTACCCCTTCCACTTTGTATTATATATATAGAAACATACTTCATACCCAGGCTTTTCAGAATTTCATCCACAGGAAAAATACAATGCCCTCATGATTTTGCCTATAGTGTTCCTACAGGCACATTTTTTATAGGGGTTTGATTCATGTTCATGTCTAGGACACTAACCTCTCAAATTTGTTATGAAATTAGAAAACTAACAGGACTCCTTTATTGGTAGACCTGCTAGACTTCAGTCTTGAAAATTTGACCTCTTTCTTGCCCTCCAAGTCACCTAGGGAAATTTTACCCATTCTTTAGAATCAATCACAAATACCACCTTCTCCATTAAACTTTCAAGATTCAGAAATAATCTTTCTTCAGACTTCATAGTTCTTTGTACCTACTCTCAGAGTTATCTTGTTGGATTTTGTATTATATTCCCTAGAACATAGGTTTAGAATTGGAAGGGATCTGAGAGGCCATCAACATCAGCCTCCTCATTTTATAAATGAGAACATTGAGGCACAGAGAAGTTAGGTGATTTTGTCTAGCATCTTACAACTAGAGGACATCTAAGGCAAAATTGAACTTAAGTCTTTCTTTTTCCAAGCTCAGTGCCCTAGCCATCTTGCCATACTATTTCCATGACTTCGTGTATGTGTCACTTTCTTCTACCAGATTTTAAGATCTATAGATTTAGGGATACATCTTAATTAAATTCTCTTTTATCATTCCTATCCTAATATATTCCAAATAATAGAAGCTCCATAAGTGTATGTTTGAATTAAATTGGAGTTACTATCGTAGTGGTACCCCATTTTTCCCTTAGTCCTGCATGGGTTCAAATATTTTAATTGCACCTACTATTTATTCTGAGAAGCAGACTGCATTTGTGAATGTAGGTTCAGTCTTAGAGGCAGAAAGATATGAATTTATGTCCTGCCTATGATACATACTGGTCTTGTGACAGTAGACAGATCATTTGACCTCTCAGGGACCCCCAAGAAACTATGTATATTAGTTATTGTGCTCGACTTCCCCTCTGAATGAAGACTTCCCTAAATTTAGGCAACATATTTAATTTTAAAGGGTTGTACATAGTAGATACATATTATGCATGAGGAAGCAAACTTCAAGATCCTACAAAAAAAAGCCAAGGATCTTTGAAGGTTGACATTTTCCACATTTTTCAGTAATGGTTATGTTTTTAATTAAAAACACATAGAATTGCAGCTAAGGAATTTAAATTGTTGTTTTACCTTTTGCCTTTGCCTTGAACAAAAAGGAAACGGTAATTTTTTAAATCTTTTTCTGAAAATTTATATTATTTGCTTTCATCTTCTGTTCTTTGAACATTCTACATGTTAATCATTTATTAACTATTCTTGACAAAAATCTTGTTCAAAAATGTCAAGGAGCAATTTTTCTTTAACCTATATTTTGGAATAAAAATCAAAGTAATTGTATTTTTTCTAGAATTAATGTGTAATATTGGAGTACATAGATTAGTGTTTTTGTTAGGTCACTTAGTCTACAGATTCTTAAAGCACCATCATTTAATGATTCTGTGTAGTTCATTTAGCTTTTCAGCTTTTAACTCATGGGAAATTGAACTGTTTGTATGTTTTGAAGAAACAATTTAGTATATTGTAAATGTGTATATATATATATTTTCTAGATAACTACAAATACATATATCTTAAATCTTTTTTCCCCTCAGTATTTGAAGAGGATCCCCAAATCAAGCAGAAATGCAGAGTACTTCTAATCATCTGTGGCTCCTTTCTGATATCCTAGGGCAAGGAGCCACTGCAAATGTCTTTCGTGGAAGACATAAGGTTAGTGTGGAGAAAAATTTTAGAATTTGAGAACTTTATAAGATATTGTCAATAATATATAGTTTATTTTTGTATAATTACTCTTAAAAGAAGCCTACTCATTCAAAAATATGATAGTTTGGTTATTTTATTTAAAGTGATGTTAAAGAGTAAAAAGATATCTTGGGGCAGCTAGGTGGCGCAGCGGATAGAGCACCGGCTCTGGAGTCAGTAGTACCTGAGTTCAAATGTGGCCTCAGACATTTAATAATTACCTAGCTGTGTGGCCTTGGGCAAGTCACTTAACACCCCATTTGCCTTGCAAAAACCTTAAAAAAAGAGAGAGAGAGACATATCTTAAACATACTTATTTCCTGAATGAGAAGGGGATCACAAGTCTGCCTCAGAGAGGAGGGTTAATGTTAAGAGCTATTAGGACCTACATAGGTAGAGAACCTTTAAAATCAGGGCAGAAACGTGGGTTTTGTTTCAGGCAATAGAGGGGAGTCAAATGATGAAATTCGAATTAGAAAGATTAGCTGGCAGCAGTATACAGGGTAGATTGAAAGCAGAACTAGGAATATGGTGGTGGAGATAAGAAAGAAAACAGTGTGAATCAGATTTTTCAAAGGAAGAAATAATGGGACTTGGTTACATTAGATAAAAGAGACAATTAAGGACAATTACAGAGTTTCCAACAGGAGGGAGGAATGGGGAGAGGGAGGGAGGGAGGGAGAGAGAGAGAATGCATGTGTGAGAGACAGAGATATAGTTGTATATGTAAACTGTAATCACTCATTTTTTAAGTCAAAGACTCATTTTATAATACTAAAATGACCCCCTATTTGTCAGTTTTGAATGTTTGGAATTCTGTACACTTTCAAAAGAGTAACAACTTTTGTAAGGATTTCTACTTGCTAGTTTGTGTTTAGATCCTTTTAGATCATTGTCCCTTAAATATGGAATCATTAACCTTTTTTGAAGGAGAGGAATTTCTTGTTCTGCTAAATGTAAGGATTGGACCTGGGTGGTTTCTGAAGTCAGGCACAGTGTGAGGGCTGAGAATATAAATACAAAGGATGAACAGAGGAGACAATGATATATACATATATAAGCTTATGCAGAATAAACATTAAAAATATAAATAAGCTCAAGGTGGTCTGGTAGGAATGGCAGTAGAAGTTGGGGGAATTAGGAAAATATTCATGTTAAAGTTATTGGTTGAGCTATGTCTTGAAGGAAAAAAGGAATTTGAAGAAAGTGGTATCTAGGCAAAGGGAATTGACGGTCAAAAGGCAGAGGATTGAAATATGATATATCATATGTGAGGAATAGATAGAAGACATCTTGATCTATATTATTATGGACTACTTTTTGTTTATCATAAACCTTGAAGAATGAGGGAGTAGGAGGTTTATAAACTGGACATTTCCCCAGGCAGGGTTGGAACTGGAAGTCATTGTTGCAGTTTATGGATAATTCAAAGCTGAGAGGAAAATATACAGATAGCTTACAGATTTTTAGCATGGAAAAAAGTGGTATCACAGTATAAGAATGTAGGAAATTAACCTTTAGTCTTTTGAAAATCAAAGAATCATTTTATATTGTGAGTATTAACAAGAGAACAAATTGATCATTTCTGTCCAAAACTGACTGTGTGTGTGCTCAAGTTCTTGTATGGCTAGGGAAAGACATGAGAGTGTCACAGAACTTATTACTCAAAGAGTACCTCATTATGTTCAGCTAAAAATGGTATCAAGAAAGACTAATAATTGAATACTCATAGAATCTCAGGGTTGGTTGGAAGGATTCTTAGAAGTTATCCTAACTAGATTCATGTCAAAATAGGAGTCCTCTCTAGAATACCCTTAACAGTGTTGTGGTCCTCTGCTTGAGGACCTCAAGTATGATAGGATTCATATATCTGAAAGGGGTCCATTGCATTTTTGGACAGGTCTGACTGTTCAGCAATTCTTCCACCTCTGAAGCCAAAATCTAGTTTAAAACTTATACAATGTTTGCTTTTTCTTCCTACTTCTACCTGCTGGGACTGAAAAACTCAAAATTTGATGTCTGAATCCTGTGGCAGGTTTTTAGATACTTTGAAATTATATTTTTCTCCCATTAGTCTTTTCTTTCCTTTTTTTTCTTTTTTTTTGAGGGAGCAGCCAGTTTGTGGTAGCACTTAACTAGAAGAGTTTCTAGAAAGTAAGAGTCACACATGGGACTGAGGCTCTCTATTCTCGTGGCTGTGAAGGAAATCTTTTCTTGACTTAGAGAAATTATATTTTGTTCCTTGCAAAGCCAGTTAAATGGCTCCATGTGTAAAAAATGCAGATTGCTCTCTGTTTGAGAGGGTGGACTGGTTAAAGGAATATCTTCTCTAATTTACCAGGGAGAATGAAATATTCCCTTAAAATATGGAAAAAAAGTACTTTTAAGAAGAAAACAAAAAGTCAGAAGGACGTTAGAGAATTGAAGGTTTTTGTCCAAAACCAGAAGGAAACAAGGAACACTGAACTAGTACAATTATGCCATAGGTTTGATCCTGCTTTGAGGAGAAAGCAAAAGAATTATGGAAGGGACTCAGAGATGTCACCAGGAACCTGATGACCTTGAACTGGTCACAGGAAGAAAAGAAACATGTGATTATCACCTGTCTCCTGCCTTTTGTCAGCTTAATATGGATAAACAGGTTGTATACTGTATTCCAGGTTCTTATCTGGGATAGGTTTGGTACACATTAGACTTGGTAAAACTGACATTCAGTACTGACCACCATTTGACTGACATCCAGTGACCACGATTCTTGGTGACTGATGAAGGAACATGTGGTTCTGTCAGAGAAATCCTGTTCAGCATCTCTGGGGATCATGAAGTCCTTTGGCAGTGAGTTTTGAAGAACTTAGAGGCAGAGATGATATTTTCATCCCTACTGTTGAGTGAAGGCTTAGACTTGAAGGAGGACAGAAGATCAAGAAATGGCAGCTGGTGTTAAAAGCAGACTGGGATGGTGGAACAAGGCTGAAGATACAGACTATGAATGGAGCACATCTGAGAATCACGAAAGAAAATTTGGAAATTTACAGATTTTATCAAAGGGTCTTTGAAATGAATATGGAACAAAAGAGAGAAATCTAACCTATAAACTTCCAAGGCTAATGCCATGTGACATTATGTACCTTGTGAATAGTAATGGAGGTGCTGGTAATTCAAAGGAAACAATATTCAGGAATTGGGAGAGTAATGATACAGGTAGAGGTCTAGCCAACTCAAACTAAACAAGCCCAAACCAACTCACTATCTCATCCACCAACTCCACTCCTCTTAGGACTTTTTCTGGTTCTTTTGAAGAGACCACCACCCTCTGGTAGTCTCATTTCAAAACCTGACTTATACAGCCTCTGATCGATTGTAACAGCTTCCTCCTAATTATCTCTAACTCTCCACTGTGTCCTTCGGGTAACTAGAGCAGAGCCTTGTGATCCTCTAGTTGTCAAATCCCAATGGCTCTTTTTTTCTCTAGCACAATAGCTGGTGAATATATGGCATCTGTGGTATGCCAGGCTAAGCACTTTTACTTTGTTTAATCCTCACACAGGTCCTGGGAGGTAGGTCCAGTGACTTTCCCCAAGTCAAACAGCTAATAAGTGTGGGCAACTGGACTTGAATGTAGCTCTTCCTTTCTTCCAGCATTTTGTCTACTGTGCCCCATAGCTGTTTGTCATTTAAACTTCACTTACTTGCCCAACCTTTTGTATTCCTTCCCTTGTCATATTCTGTGAGTTCAACCAGACTGTCCTTATCACTATTTTTCACACACAAACCTCCACCTCCAGTGCCTTTGCACAGGTTGACCCCCATGTTTGGAATTCATTCCTCCTCACATCTACATAGTCATGTAACCTAGGGAATTTTCAAGAATTATTAAGTAGTGTGGTTAAAGTATATTTAGAAACCAGGGACAGTGTGGTGCAGTGAAAGGAGTACTAGATCTGGAGTCAGATAATCTAGAATTGAATCCCAGCTCAGTCACGGACCTTGGCTGTCGCCATCTGCCCTGGTGCTGACTTCTTCAGACTTTCCAGCCTTACCCTCTGTTCTGTAGCACCTTGGCATTTGCCATCTATCCTGTCACCATACTTTAAGAATCCTAGGTCTTTCCACTAATCCTGCAGCCAAACCCTCCAATGGTGAGACCTTCCCTCCGCTTAGCATGGGCTCTTTTGAGAACAGAAGCTGCTTTTTTTTTCTGTTTGAATTCTTCAGATCCTAGCGTAATTCTTCTTCTTTTTTGTTTGTTTAGATTTTTTTTTGGATTTTTGCAAGGCAATGTGGTTAAGTGGCTTGCCCAAGGCCACACTAGCCCAAGCGAGGTAATTCTTTAGTGTGTGAGGTCAGATTTGAACTCAGGTACTCCTGACTCCAGGGCTGGTGCTCTATCCACTGTGCCCACCTAGCTGCCCCCTATTTTTCTTCTTTTTTAAAAAATAAATTTTTGCGTTTACATCTTTTGTTTTATGTTAACTACATTTCCCTTTGTTTCCCTCTCCCTTCCAGGGAGTCTTCTTTTAAAACAAAGACTAGGGAGGGGAAAGTTCAATAAAACTATCAAAAAAAGTCGTAACACTATATGAAGTGTTTGGCATCTGTATAGTTAAATGTTTTTTTCATTCATTCTTTAGAATCCCTAAGTTCCTTCTAAGCTCAGTGCAGGTGAATTCACCTTGTATATGAGGCCTTTTCTGATTTCTGTAGCTTTTAGTGTCTCTCTTCCTCCCAAACTAATTTGTAGTGATTCTTATACATGGTTACTTGTAGTTATACATATTATATTCCCATGGAAAATATAAACATTTTAAGGCCAAAAACTGTTTTGATCTTTGTATTCCCAGCACTTAGCACAGTGCTGAGAACATTGGTGTGTAGAACATGAGTGTTAAAGGGTTAAGGTGAACCTAGAGTTCTTAATCCAAGAAGGTAAATGTAACTTCATATTGAAGCTTGGTTATTGTGACTTACTGCTTCAAAAGGGTATGCTTTATTCAAAAGGAATAGATTGTATAAAAGGGTCAGTGGAGCAGTTCTAAGTGTGATTGTATATCAGGAAATGATTCTGTGTGGAAATATATCAGCTTAGAGGGAAGCACGGCACAGAATGTTTGGATAAGGCTGAAAGGCAGGTGAGGATATATTACAGCAGGCATAAAGGAATGGGGAGTTACCAAAGTAGAAGGTAAAAGTGGCTTTTTGAGGCTCTGATATAGTTATGAGGATGGACTCCATCTCATTTCCATCTGCTAGAAGTTTCTCTCCAATAAAACTGAGCAGCAAAACATTCTATGCAGGAATTCCTTTAGAAAATGGAAAACCAACAAGAGGTTCTTCAATTTAGGACCTGATTTAGACCACTAAGGAAAAACTGACTACAAAAATAGAATTGAAGGAAACATTGGAAGAACGTGATTACTATTTTGAACCTAGTTCAAGCCAGACCAGTTATTCAGGTACAGGTGAATGCAACCCATAACGTCAACAGTCTCTTACTAAGAGTCCCTGTTAGCCTAGGCTAAGCTGTGCTTGAGTTCTGGGGATACAAAAAAAGGACAAAGATGAATTCTTGCTCTCAAGGACCTTACAGTCTAATGAGGTGAGACGATGCATATAACATGTACTGAGATAATTCAGAGGGTGGCACTAAGATGAAGAGGACTGGGGGAAGGCTTCTTGCCAAAGGTGAAATTGTAGACTGGGGATAAGGAGAAAACAAGTTCTAGGCCTGGGGGAAACAGCCAGTAAAAATGTCTTTCACCTAAAATAAGGTGGAAAAGGCTACAGTTCCGGCAGCTAGGTGACACAATGGATTAGAAGCCCTGGAGTAGGGAGGACCTGAGTTCAAAACCTGCCTCAGACACTTAATAAATACCTAGGTGTGTGACCTTGGGCAAGTCACTTACCCCCATGGTCTTGCAAAAACAAAAAGAAAAACAGAAAAAGGCCACAATTTGTAATTAATTAAAATAAAGTACAACTCCCTTTTGTTTTCTTATTGATAAGTGTTAGGTCAGAAAGACATCCCTGCAGGGCAGTAGAAATTCTGTTGAATCTTTGTACTGGAAAGGACTTTATGCCTTAGGCAGCCTTAGCCAACTCAATGAGAAGGAATTAAAGATTAGTTGAGGTAATTAGTAACTTGATGCTCACAGTAAATTTGTCACTAGGGAGACAGCCTGGTGGTGCAGTGGATAGAGTACCAGTCCTGGAGACAGGAGGACCTGAGTTTAGATGTGACCTCAAAGACCTAATTGCCTAGCTATGTAACCTTGGGCAAGTCACTTAACCCTGTTGTCTTAAATAAAAAAAAAATAAAAAATATTGTCACTAGGCTTTCTTTAATAACTGAAAAATTGGATGTACTTATTGAATATGCAATGATGTGATCCTGAAACAAACTTTCTTAAACTTTTTTTGTATTATGAACTTCTTTGGCAGTCTGGTAAAAACTACTGGAAAATTAGAATAATTTCTTTAAATATATAAATAAAATAGACATTGAAGCATAGTTAGCAATTTTTTTTAAGTTCATGGATACCCAGGAAAAATGTCTGATCTAGAGGGTTGTGAACCTAGCATTGAGATGCTGAGAGCAGAGCTGTAAAAGATTGCTTTTTGGGCAAAGAATTGAATTTGAAATTAGAGTAGTTTTGCCCAAACTGTGGAAGAAACACGTGAATGAACATCATCGGGATAATTTCAGTCCTACTTATAAAATGCACTGAATTTGTCTTTATCTCAAGATCTTTTCTGGTGTTCATGCCCCAACCATACCTCCAAACTACCATTAATAAATTTTATCGTTTTATTTAAGGGACAGGATGGCATTATGTGTAATGGGATGACCTCAGTCAAGAATAACTTCATTCAGGTTAGAGGAGTGTATCTGGTATGGAAGTTCTGTGGTCACTGTCCAAGGACTGTTGACATTTTGGGGTGTTCAGGTAGCTGTAAAGAGAATTATTTTCCCCCTTAAGCTAGACTGGTCTCGTGATAGAGAACTCAGGAGAGAGACTTTGAACTTAGGACTAGTGGTGCAAACCAGTGTGGCATAGAAAGTGACACCAAGACCCTGGATAAATGGAAGAGTCAGCTAACTTGAAATAGATTGAAAAGGAAACTGCCTGTGAAGCAGGAAGCGATTAGTCAAATCAAGATACAATGTGTACTCTCAAAATCCCTTAGATCTTTTATTATTCAGTATCAATCGTTTAAAAACTGTGTAGTATATGCTTGGTTATACAAGTACAAAGAAAGAAATAATTCCCACTCACCAAGATCTTACATTTTAATGGAGAAGACAAGTATATATGAATATATATAGCATAAATGTAAAGTTAATAAATATAAATTACAAAGTAGTTAATTACAGAGTAATTTGGGTAGAAACACTAGTAGTTGGGGGAATCTGGAAAAGCTTAATACTGAAGATGATAATTATGGGAATATTAGAGGAAGTGACACAGTGAGGCAGAGATAAGAAGTGTGTAAACTCCAGGTCTATTGGAAATCACAGGGTTGAAAATAAGTGTGTGTCAGTGTCTGTCTGGTTAGAGGAACAAAAAGATGGCTAGTTTGACTGGATTGCTGAGGTCTAAAGGAAGTCCTGGAATTGATTGAGTGAAGGAGTGGTTAGACCTTTTCTAAAGGAAATTTACTTTGGCCTCCAGAAGTGGGATTGACTGGAGTGATTAGGGACTTGAAGCAGAGCATCTAGTTAGGAAACTGTTTATGTAATCTAGGTGAGAAGTATTGAGGCGGAGTGAAGGATAATTCCAAAGCACAGTTAGAGGGCTTAATATGAATGATAACCCCTGTGAACAATACATTTTTCCCCATTTAAAATATATATCATTCTCTCTTTTACATTTATACATATATGTATGTATATATACATACACACATGTGTGCCCACTTTCAAGCAGGAATATATATATGTGTATATATATATATAAACACGTATTTGTGTGTGTATGTGTGTGTGTGTATGCATGCATGCATGCGCACTTTATAGCAGGAAAGTTTATCCTGATTTTGGTACCTTTACAAATGATGATTTGTTAATAGAAGACTATCTAAAGAAAATTTTGCCTTTTCTAATTTGATCTGATTTAAAGGGGCTTTATGTGAAAAGGGAATTTCCAACTACTTGTGTTATGGAATTATAATTTTATATGGAAGGGTGTGGTTTCCAGCCTAGAATGGGGGCTAGATATCAGACACACCCACTAGAAGGTACCTCTAGGAGGACATGCCAGGAGGGATGGTTCCCCCAAACCGAGGATCTTTATGCCTTATCAGTTATGCCAGATCCTCCACAAATGTGAATCTTCCTTCAGCATGTCAGCACACCTAGTGACTTTTAATAAAATGATATTAGTTATTAGAGGTCAGCAATGCATAAGTATATATACACACACCCATATACAAGGAAACTTGAATTGAGTTATACTATAAAATCTCATTTGATGGTAACAATAGTTCTGTGAAGTTGTTATTACCCCATTTTACAAATGAGAAAACTGAGCCTGAGAAAGCTTAGGTGATCATAACCCTTGTGTTTCAGAGGTGGGATTTGTTCCCAGGTCTCCCAACTCCACATTCAGCACTTTGTCCACAATGTAGCAGCACCTCTCAAGGCACTGTGCATTTGCTGTTTTGCAGTAGAAGCTATATGGAAATGAACTGTAGAATTAAAAAAAAGGGGAGAGGTTGTAAATCCAAGGAGAAACCACTCCTTCACAGATCCAGGATGACAGTAGAAAAGTGACTTTAAGCAAGCTATAATTCAAACTGGGATTCAAAATATAGTTTAAGGCTATCATGAAGGTGGTTTTTGGTCATTGGTTTCTGAGGTTTCTTCTTAGTTGATTGAATTGTCTTAGTTTAAGAGGAGTATTTTTCTACTTCTCTACCTCTATTTTGAATGTATTTTTTGATCTCTCTATTGATGGAGTTTTTATCTTTTGTGTTTTAGCCAGAGGACCTTTTCTTTAGAAGAATGTTTGTAAATGCATAGAAGAAAATGCATAAGATTACAAAGGAAACTAATTAGTTTTCTGTCTTTGTTGCTTGTACTTACAGTTTCCCTTGGGCCTGAGAGTGAAAAAGATAAGTTTCACTTTCTGTTTCCTTGTGATTTAGTATTTATTTAGAGTAGGAATTCTTATCTTCTGGCATGTAAATTGCCATCTGTTCCAGGAACATATACTAATATAATATTTTCTTTGAAATTTAGCAGAAAATAAAAAAAAAAAACTTTAACTTTAGTCTAATCTTAGGCATACATAAAACTTGAATAACTGTTGAATATCAAATCTTTATTAGTAAATACAGTTTTTTAAGTTTTTTTAAAAAAGTCTTCTATAGAAGTAGCCTAAATCTGAAAATTATGATTTTCTACAAGATGAAGATATAAATTAATATTAGTAGTAATTGTTGTTTAGCCTAGAAAAGAGAAAATTTGCTAGGGAAGACATATAATAACTGTCTTCATATACTATCATCTATTATAAATGCTCATGTGCAAAAGAGATGAAAATTGTTTTAGTTAGCTCCTAAAAGCAGAACTAAAAAAGTAGACATTAGAGTAGCAAATTAAAATGCAAAATGAGAAAGAATGCATCTTGTCACCACTCAAGAGCTGCTACCAAGTAAAATGGGTTTTCTTGATTTTAAATGTATGGGTTCCCAACAACTGAAAGGTCTGTCCAAGTAGAGAGAGCCTTGATGACCATTTGGAAATTACTGCTTAGTAGTGGGCTGGACAGTATAGTTTCCAAGGGCCTTTACAATTCTGAGGTTACAATAACTTTGTAGATCTGCTCTTTACAAAGCGCTCATCATGATCTTTGATTTTTTTTAATTAAAATAAAATTTTAGTGATATCTTTGCTTTTACATTATCTACATTTTCTATAATGTCCCCCTTTTCAGAAAGCCATTCCTTAGAATAGGGGTAGGGAATCTCTGACCCATGGGCTGTGTTGGTCTGGTGTTGGCAAGGCAGTGTCAGGTGGGACTTGAAATTCAATAAATCTAATAGATTTTTAGGGGTGAATTAATTAAATATGACCAAACATAGCCCATAAATGATGTTATAAATATTCAAAATGACCTTTTGTAGAAAAAGGGTTCCTCACACCTGCCTCAGAAAAAAGAATAAAAAGGGGTAAAACAGTTCAGCCACACTAATTAGTATTGAAGAAGTCTGACACAGCCAATGCTCTGAGCTCTGTGAAGAAGATGGGTGGGGGAGGTATCTTCTTATATTTCTTCTTGAAGGCCAAATTGGTCATTTTAATAATATAACATTCTGAGTTATTTTGTCATCAGTTTTTCCTTTTATGTTCCTGTAGTCATTGTGTTTGTTTTTTCCTGAATTTCCTTGTTACTTTATATCAATTCATATAAATCTTCCTGTTTCTCTACATTCATAATGTTGATTGCTTCTAACCATACAATAATATTCCATCACAGTCATGTCCCAGTATTTGTTTAACCATTTCCCAGCATCACTTTTATATTGATTAATTTTTGTGTGCAATGTGTCAGTGTGCATTAATTTATTATTTAAGCACTCAAAATGATAGCTTTTATTCCTGAAGTCATAGCATGAAGTTTCTACTGTTGTGAAAGGCATTATTAGTATCCCACTTGAAACTCATAATGCTCTTAATTATATTAATCATATGTCATATTTTAAGGTAGATTTTATTTACTTTCTCATGTATAAATTAAGTACTTCCTAAGTTATGGTAGTTATAATAGAAAGTATGACAAAGAGTTGTTATACTTTTGTATAAATGTAAGTAGCCCTTTGTATCAGATTTTATCAAATAATTTATAACAACATGAGTATTTGTAATGATTTTAATTTTCTATATAATATTTTTAATTAGACATTCTTCTCTTTAGAAAACTGGTGATTTATTTGCGGTCAAGGTATTTAATAGCATAAGTTTCCTTCGTCCAGTGGATGTTCAGATGAGAGAATTTGAAGTCTTAAAAAAATTAAATCACAAGAATATTGTAAAATTGTTTGCTATTGAAGAGGAGGTAAGTATTTGTATTTTAATCAACTATATCTTACATGTAATGTAAATTCTAGCTATTAGTGGGTGTATACTTAGTTTTTTAAAAAGTAATTTCAGTACGATTTTATGTTTTTGGAGTGCTTTATGGTTTACATAATGCTTTCATTTGATCCTCACAGCAGTCCCCTGAGGCAGATACTGTTATATCCAATTGATAGAAGAGCCGGAGTTTGAGGGATGGTAAATGACCACCCAAAGTCACTAACCCAAAGCTCTTTCCACTGTACTTCACTGTTAACAGAACTTTAAATGAATAAAGGACCATTACAGAAAGGCAACCAGAAAGAAATCTTCCAAGAATAAACAATATGGGATAAAAGTTAGAATTCTAGCTATATGGTATAATGCTGGGAGAAACAACTAAATCCACATAAATAAATTATAGAGGGAAGTCCGTCAAGTAGACGAAGGTGGTGGAGAAGAAAAGAGAAAAACAAAATTTAAAGATCAAATGAGGAATGGGACTTAGTAAAAGGAAACAACAGAAATTAGGATAATTTAAATTTTTTTCTTTTTTAAATAACTTAACAGATATCAACAATCATGACCATTTCCTTATATAAAGAACAGAAAAAGATTGAATAGGAAAGTGTAGTTCTCCTTTAAAGTGTCTTTATTTAGTGGTTTTTTGTATGTATGTTTGTCTATATAAATCAAACAGAAATCTGATTTAGGTATCTGAGGATTTGGGAAGACAAAAATAATGGGAAGATACATAGTATCAAAATGTCTACTTAGCCCTTTTTCTTCTGTTGCTTCTTTCTGTCTATACAGTCAGATATTGTAGTAGAATAACATTTGAGGATTTTCAGAAATGGAGAAGATGATAATGTTGACAAAATTATTTTTTCCAAATATGGAGGTAGAAAAACCTCTCTACCCCGTCAAAGAAAATTATCTTACAAAGAAATGTGGCCAAACCAAAATTGTGTGATAACTAATTGCTGAGATACTCTGTTGAACTGCATTATGGTTTTGTATTTCAGTTAAACAGTAAATACAACAGACCTGCCTGTCTGGATCCCCTTCAGAACTTCTTTCTGCTCTCTTCTATGTGTTATTGTTGTTTTGTTTTTATTCTTCATGTTTGAGTGATTCTTTTTTGTCTTTTATCATTACCCTCCCTTAATATATTCCTCTCTTCTCCTCCAAAAATCTTCCTTGTAGCAAGTATAGATTAAAAAAAATAAACCAATCCAATCATTGGCTGTGTCATAAAATGTATGGCTCATGCTGTACTTCTTCAAATCCTTTGCCTTTTGTTCCAGTAGTGGAAAACATACTTCATCAGTTTTCTGGAATCTTGGTCATTTTGGTGATCTTGGTTCTCAAGTATTTCACAGCTTGTTTGAAAACATATTTCTTGTTCTGGATCTCTAGTCTTATCATCACTCTGCCAAGAAGTGGTTCCTCATCAATCTTCTGGAGTCACAATTGGTCATTGTTTTATTGGTCATTGTTTTGATCATATTTCAGTTTTTCATTGTTTTTTTTTAAATGTTATAGTATTGTATGAATTCTAATGGTTCTGTTCAGTTTGTACTACCCAAGACTCTGAATCTTTTTTCATCATTTTATGCAGTACAGTAATATTTATTATGGTCATATGCCACAATTTATGCAGCTACTCCTCAGTTGTCTAAGAGGCAATCTAAGGCATTTCCATAGATTCTAGTTTTTTCTTTTCTTTCTTTTAATCTCTTTCCAAGATTAGGAACTTTGTTTTGTTTATAACAATTCCCTATCCCCTACACTCCTAACTTCTTCCAATTCCTTGTTTTCTCTTTGGGTTTGATATATTCCCTAACCAAACTCTGTGTCTGTTCAGCCCTCCTTTTTCTATTTCAGATAATAGTGAAGATCATCTGAGACCTACTGCTCCATCCATTCCCTCCCAAATTTCCTCCAGTTTCCTCAGTACCTTTGAAGATATTAAAGTTCTGACACTTATTTTTTTTAAACTAAAATATTAGCTTTATAATCCTCATGCAGCTTCTTCTAGGTTCTCAAATACATTTATCTTCCTGTGTTTCTCTGGGCTTTTGTGTTTACATTGCAACATTCTGAATCAGTTCTGAAACTTATATTCCATTAAAAGTTCATGTTTAAGATTATACTCAGCCATGGTTGTAAGCCTTTTGCCTTTTGTTATTATTATTTTTCCCTTGATTATAGTATAAGCTACTGGGCTTGTGTAATCCTGACCATAGTTCCTTGGTACTTGATATATTTCTTTTTGACTGCTTGCAGTATTTTTTCTCTTTCTTTCTCCCCTCCAACACCCCACCCCCACCCCCAAGTATTTTTCCTTTCCTTTGATTTGGAAGCTCTTGATTTAGGTTGTGACTTTCCTGAACTTTTTTATTTGGTGATTCTTTCAGAATTGGTTGGTGGATCTCTAGCCAGATTTGGGCAGTTTTCATTTTGATTTCTTCTCGTATATCTAGGCTTTTTAAAATCATGGTTTTCAGGGAGTTGAGTGGTTCTTAAATTATCTTTCCTTGACTGGTTTTTCTACATCAACCATTTTTGATATCAGTTCACTGGAAATTCCATCTTGTGCTGAAATTGAGTTATTTAAGTACTCTTTCTTTGTTCTGTTGTTAATCAGTATTTTACATTTTTAAAGATAGTTGTTTTCTTAATTTATAGTAATTTTCTTTGCTCTTCATTTATTATGAATTCTCCTTTTTTATTTTTGATATTGCAATTTGATTTTTCTCTTTAATCAGACTTTATTAATCATTTATTTTATTAGTTTTCTTAAAAAAAAATTTTTGCTTTCAACTCTCTTTTCCTCTTTGAATTTCAGAATGACTATGCTTGTATTTAATTTTTGTTATTGTTGTTTTTCCAGTTTTTTTAAAAAAATTTCATATCTGATCTTTTCTTTCTCTTTTTAATGAAAGTGCTCAAAGATTTAAATTTTCTTGTAAAAACAGATCTAACTCCATCTTAGCAGTTTTGATATGTTGTCTCATCTTGGGCAAAGTGATCTGTGGTTTCCATTTATTTTCTGACCCACTAGTTTCTTAGGATTAAATTATTTTGTATGTAGTCAAGTGTGAATCCTTTCTTCAGATGCCCTTACAAGCTTTGGAGCACCAGGGCTAATACTATCTTCCTTGCTGTGAGCTTTCACCTGGCTTGTTCTTGTGTTGGTGCTTATACTTGTATGTTTGTGTGTTTGTGCACAGGAAGGTCCAAACAGAATAGAGGATCTTTGCTTATTATTGTTTTGTCTAAAGAAAGGAGGAAAGGAGGGAGAGAGAGGAAGAGAAAGAGAAATTTATCCTTTGCAACCTTTCATGTCTCCAACTTAACCGGAAGTCAAGATGGTGTTTTTAGATATAATTAAGTTTTAGAAATGATAGCAATCATAGTGCAGCCTTATGAATAGTTTGACAGAGAAAATAAAATGTATAATTTCATTTTATTTATTACCTGTAAATGAATAAAACCTTATGTAGTTAAGAATGGTGTGTGCTAGTACATATTTTGTAATTACACGCAGAGACAGAGTAATTTCTGTTCACAAACTTTTCCCTATCCTAAGTTCTCTGCATGCATTTATACAACAGCTGGCAGTACCTTACAGTTCAAAGAGCAGTGGATTTGTAATCTGAAACTTGAGTTCAAATCTAAACTCTGCAACTTAATAGTTATGTGACCTTAGGGAAGTCCCTGAAACTTGATGGCTACAGGATTGCTAAGGTAGCTTTAAGTTAAAAATCTCTGATTTTTATGGCATAGAAACTAAGAAAGTATGGCCGTAGTCTATACTGGGTACTATTAGGTACAATGAAAATATTTAGAAATGTTAAAAGATGAGACTCATTTGTAAGCATTTACTATCACTGTAGCAGCCCTGGACAAGCTAGACTCTGGCTGAACAGATGTTGTGTTGGCCAGTTAGTTTAAGGGTATGATTCCATCCTTGGAACAGGTGTATTTGTCAGTAGGAATATATATGAACTTAAATGTTTTCTGTGAAAAATTGTTTTCTTTGTAATTATGTAACTTTTTAGCTAGTATTTATTAAGGGTTATAATCTGGGGAAACCATTTATGAAATTTTAGAAGTGATGATTACCCCTAAATTTAACATTTTTAACAGTTCATCTTTCTGATTCAGTAACATTTTAGATCTTAAGTAGAATTAAACACCAAGGTTACTGTAGTACAGTGTCTTGCAAATTATTGCAATAAATCCTGTAAATGTGAATGAAATTTCTATTTTTTATGCTCTTATACTATATCTCAGCCATTGGTTATTTGTTTGTTTGTTTTTCTCAGACAACCACAAGACATAAAGTACTTGTTATGGAATTTTGCCCATGCGGTAGTTTATATACTGTTTTAGAAGAACCATCTAATGCCTATGGACTGCCAGAATCAGAGTTTTTAATTGTGTTGAGAGATGTAGGTATGTTCCATCAGTTTTTAAAGTTGAATCTTACTTTCTTTCAGATTTGGATATTATATCTCTTCCATTCAGAATCTTAAATCATTTTTAGAATAGTTCATTTTATTTCTGATCCTATTTACCTACTAGCACTTTACTTCCCTCAATATCTTGTATTTTTAAATTTACTTTGTACACACACACACACACACACACACACACACACACACACACTCTGCCTTTTTTGATCGAATGTAAACTCCTGGAGAGTAGGAATCATTTCTTTTTTTTGTGTTTGTATCCTCAACAAAAGCATCTAGGATATAGTAAGTGCTTAATAAATGTTTATTAATTGATTGTTGGCCAAATAGATTACCAGTTATCTCTTCTACATTGTGACTTTCTCCATCACAGTTTTGATATATCTCAGGTTGATGTAAGAAATGGGTACTTTGGGGAATTTTGTAGTACCCACAAATAACATAAGAAATACAGTAGATGACATAGAAAACTTTACAAACTCAAAAATGCATAAAATGTATGTATGGTATTGTATATCAACCCAAATTTTACAATAAATAACCCATGAAAGAAAAAAATTCAGACTTTTGTGGTTCAAAAGGAGGGGCAAAACATTTTGCACCAAGAAAACTTGTCTCTAAACCTGTGATGCTTAAGGGATAGCTGTCGTTCTGGTACTCTTACTCTTTAAACAAGTACTTATATTCTTGAAATATTTGCATGTCATTTATAGGGAGCTTTTGAATACATAACAGATATTTAAGTCTGAGGTTAGAAATTGTAACCCCAGGATGGAGTCCTTCAGTTCTTAGATTTAGTCAGATTTTCATCATGTTAACTTAGAGAAACGCTATGCTATTAAAATATTCTTTATTCTGCATTGATATAGTTTTTTCCCAATTCTTAAGGTATTTGAATTGTACTGAGTAAATTAGTCAAGATCATTTTATAACACTCAGGAAAGTACAAAAGTTTTAATAAAAAACAACACTCATTTCTTTCCTGACTTGAAACACTGAGAAAACTTTGGTTTCAAAGGATTTTAATATCAATTGATCATATATATACATATATAAATTAAATACACCCACCCACATTATATATAGTTTGCTACATAATCTTTTTTTGTTTTGTATTTGGTGCTGCAGTGGGTGGAATGAATCACCTTCGAGAAAATGGAATAGTGCATCGTGACATCAAACCAGGCAATATCATGCGTGTAATAGGGGAAGATGGACAATCTGTTTACAAACTGACAGATTTTGGTGCTGCTAGAGTATTGGAAGATGATGAACAATTTGTTTCTTTGTATGGCACTGAAGAATATTTGGTGAGCTACTTGTTACAATTGTGGTTGGCTAAAGAAATTGATCTAAAACAAAATTCATCAATTGGGAGAATGAACCTTCAGGGGAATGGTGGGAAAAGGAGATTTGTTACCCATAAATTGTTTTCTTTTATGGTTACAGGAAATAAATTAGGGGTCTTATCTCTTATGAGTGCTGCTGCATAGTCATTTGAAAGATAAAAAGTTAAAATTAAGTTTATAAAGTTAATAAGGGTTTATAAGGATTCTCTGATTTTTTTTTTTTAGCAGTACTGGTGCTCTTGTTAGTTATATAGAACTTTGTTTTGCTACTTAAAAAAAACCCAAATATTACTTGATGTTTAGTCCTTGTCTTCAATTACCTTACTATCTTAATAATCAGTTTATAAAAAATGTGTATATACTGGCAAACCCCACCTAAAACATTTGCTATGGAGAAGAATTAATTATAAGGTAATTTAATCTTGGACCACATCGAAGGGAATTTTCCAAGAAGGATCACCTTTCAAATGATCCATAGAGTAGATCCTGAGAACACTGTCAAATCAAGGTTCTGGTTTTATTCTGATTTATATTTGAATGTATTAAGAAAAACTGTGTTGAAAAGACTTGCCTTGGGCAGTGCTGAATAGTTCTCCAGTTGAAAAACTATACTTTTTTTTATGAAGTTAGAAATTCTTTAACTTCAAGTGACTTCTGACCAGTTTCACTGAAGTGGGTGTTTCTTCTGTTGACTTATATTAAAACCCTGGCTTTAGTTTGTTTGAGAACCTTCCCAAATTATTGTGAATGAAAAATTCATCATTCTGTACCTAACCTAGTGATGCTGAACTTCTTCAGACTTAGCTGATCTTCACTTCACAGAACTTGATAGATGTAGGGTTGTCTAGTCAGCTCATGCATTTTGCAGTTGAGGAAATAGAGGCCTAGAGAGGATAAGTGATTTATTTGGCTAGAGTTACACAGGTAATAAATGACAGACCAAATCTGAATCCAGGTCCTCTGACTCCAGCACCCCATTTGCCTTTCAGCATCATCCTTGGTTGACATCCTGGGACATCAATTGAAAACTTGTCTGCTTTGTAGGATCTAGTTGAGCTTATACTTTTCCTCTATTTACATGTCATAATGAAGATGTTGTAGAGGGAAACATTTACCAGATTATCAAAATTTAGGGTAAATTTAATAATTAAAAAAATAATTTTTAAAAAATGGATAGGTTGAGGGGCAGCTGAGTGGCACAGTGGATAAAACACTAGCCCTAGAGTCAGGAGGACCTGAGTTCAAATGTGACCTCAGAAACTTAATAATTATCCAGCTGTGTGACCTTGGGCAAATCACTTAATCCCATTCATTGCCTTGCAAAAAATACCCCCCCCCCCCCATGGGTAGGTTGTTAGTTTCCCATGTACCTCCAAAGAATTAACTTTTTAAATTGCTTACCTTACTGCTTCTGATAACTATAGCTTGAAATATAAAAGGAAAAATTTCTTTTATGTATATTTTGTCATTTAGTGATTATATAAATAGCCTTTTTTAGATTTGTTAATCCTATTTTACCATAACATGTCACGATGTGCCTGATCAGTTTTGATCTCAGCTCAAATACAAACTTGCAGGCTCGCTCTCTAAAGACACTCCTACCTCCTTTTGTAGTTTTATTTTTAAAACTCCATTTCACATTCCACATTTCATCAAAGAGAGATGACTAGTTATTCCCCTAATTCAGTATTCCATCTTTATCTATGCTTTCAGTCAGGCCAGTCTCCATGTCTGGTATGTGCTGCCCTCACGGCAGCTCTCTCACTAGTTTTGTTTTCAGCTAGGGGCCTCCTTCAGGGAGCTGTCCTGACTCTTCCCTCCTCAGAGTCTTTAGGGTCACCTCCCTGTGTACAAGCTGTGTCTCCAAAGGCCTGTGAACTGTGTGTGAGAGCAGGGGCTGTGCTTATCTTGGTATTCTCAGGGCTTTGAACATATGCCAGGTAGTTAGTAATTATTGATTGAAGTAAATTGAATCATGTGTAGAATACCAGTAGTGCATAGGATGTACCTGTTGTATGCTTATGGTATCTTATGTGTATATGAAAACCCATAACGAATGTGGGAATATAATTGATGATCCTTTGAATGAAGACACAGAAAATTTTTGTCTAAGGTGTACACATTATCATTCATCTCATCTTTATTTTCATATTTTCCTCTCAGCATCCTGATATGTATGAACGAGCAGTTCTAAGGAAAGATCATCAGAAGAAATATGGCGCAACAGTTGATCTTTGGAGCATTGGAGTAACATTTTATCATGCTGCAACAGGATCGCTACCTTTTCGCCCTTTTGAAGGACCTAGACGAAACAAAGAAGTAATGTAGGTAGTTTCATGTAGCATTCTAAAAAATAAGTTAGTCATTTCTAATTTTTAAGTTGTTTTTAATCAAAGAATATCTTAACTTAAGGTGTGTACATACACACACGTAGTTTAATACATGTACTCTACTATTTGTTTATATAAATATATAATTTATATATGTAAATTCTATAGTAGAAGGGTAGTATACAAATAATCATGTTTCAAAATGTTGATTCACTTAAATTTCCAAATTTTAAATAGATGGAATTCACAGGGATTATTTTTCTAGCTTTTGAGCTATTTTACTTATTCATCTTGTCCTTTGTGCTACTATGAAATATAAGTTTTCACGAATTTTATTTAATTTTAATTTGCCCTTGCATCTTTTATGTTATTTGGAGGGTTTTTTGGGGAGGGAGGAGGTGACTGAAAAAATATTTTTGTTTTATCCAAATTTTTAACCAAATTTTTTCTAAAATATTGAAGCCTCCTTGCAGTGCTAGAACATGTAACCATTTAGACAAAAATGTCATGCCAGGAATTGATTTGTTTTATGTTTGTTGTCAGATGAATGTTTTGACAGATACAATGCTAAATATTTGGTTCTTGTACTAAAGAGATTGTTTCATACTAGTTGCAGTTTACCTGTAAAGTATCTTTGTCACCATAGTTTATGCAAAAACATTTTTTTAAGAAAAATCTAAATTACGAAATGCTCCAAATCACAAGTAATTAGAGAAGTGCAAATTTAAGCAACTCAGAGGTTCCAACCCATACCTGTCCTAATGGCAAAGATAAATGTTAGAGAGGGTTCAGAAAAGCAGGCACATTGTTGTACTACTGATGGAATTGTGGAGTCCAGGCATTTTTGGAAACCTATATGGAACTATACCTAGAAAGTTACCAGTCACTCAGCAATGCTACCACTAGGTCCTAAAAAGATTAAAGAAAGAGGTCTTGTGTGTACAAGAATATTTGAAGCAGTTCTTTGGAAACTAAGGGAGAGTCCATTATGTGGGAGTGACTGTGTTTGTAAATTTAATAAATGAGATTGTGATAAGAAACACTGAGGAAAATGTGGTTCTAGAGAAATCTGGAAAGACTTGGAGAGTAGTGTGCACAGTTAGAGCAGTTCTATTAAAGCAGACAGTTCTGACTGATCTGAAGGTGCTGATCAGCGAGGCCAGTCCTAGTTGTGCAAGAGCAATTGTGCAAGATTGACACACATTCCCCACCTCCTGAGAGAGACAGACAGTGAACAGCAGAGTCAGAATGGGAGACCTGGCCCAGGAAGGAAGCTGCTCCATTATGCATGCTTGTTCTAAGAGCTTTTGTCCCCCAGTACAGAAGGAAGAGAAGACAAATGCTTGTTAATTGAACAGAAATGGAAAATGTAACTTTTAAAAATAGAGTACTTAGTATAAACCTCACAGTGAATGGAATAAATGTTTCCAGATGTGTACAAAGACATACTGACACATAGTGGCTCTGTGACACTTGAGTTCTCTAGGCAATGTTATAGTTGTAGAGAAGGTACCAGCAGCCTGCATTGATTGAAGAAGCTGCTTCTTTACCTTAGATTCCCTGTGCCAAAGAAATACAGGTCCAGTCCCTATTTCTATCCTTGTATGTTTTCTTTTCTTTTTTTTTGTCAGTATAACTTTATTTTTATTTTAAAATGGAAACAGTGGAGTAAAGGAGTTTGTGGCTAAAACAACCTTCACTTGAAAGAAAACGGGAGCCCACATAAATCAAAAGAACAAACTCCAAAAGTCTGAACCAGCTGCCCTGCCTCCCCAGAGGACAGAGTAAAGGACAGGGTTAAAGCAGAGGGTATAGAGAGGGTACAATCAGAAAGAAAGGTCATTTACAGTCAAGTACAACTTCCCAAGGCAGTACAATCACATAGAGAAGGTAGCACTTAGGTTGAGACACATTCAAAACTACAAGCCCCACTCCACCTCCAACCCTTTCTTAAAAGTTCTTTTCTCCACTAAGGAGAGAGCAATGACATGGAGCATTCATGAGGGGCTAGGAAGGCATGGTTCATGGCCTGTGTTATTTTTGCCAAGGCCAGGATGTTATCAGTGGTAGTTGTAGGAATTGTGTATTTTTTCATAAATGAAGTGGAGGAATCCAGTGTGGGATTCAGGCATTTTTTTTAGGTATTACCTGCCAGAGTTAGTTTACATTGCTATACATGAAGTTGCAAAGAAAAGTTTTACTACACAAAAAATATTACATTAAAAAATTCTTCCCCCCTTACAGGTGCAGTGGTGGGTAAGGCGTGGAGCCCTCCAAAGCAATGGCTTGGGGAGAGGGAAGTGAAAGAGCCCAAGTGATGCTTGCCAATGCGATGGGGTGGGTCGGGTCCACTGTAGATAGTTGGGGAATGCTGTACCCAGAAGGAAATTGAATATCCCTTGTATGTTTTCTACAGAACTATTACTTTAATTTCTCATTAAGACCTAATGATTATCCTCTTTTTTTAAAAAGGCTTTTTGTACAGGTGGAAAATAAGCCTCAGGCAAGTTCTACTAACCTAGAAAATTTTTAAATCTGGGTCTGGTGACTTTTTGTGCCTGCATATGCTTAACTAATTTCAGAGTGTCTTTGTTCAAAAGCAGGAGACTTAGTGAAGAGGTTTTGATCATGGGAACCCATGAAACATGAAAATAAAAAGAGGACTTCAGTCCTTTTCAGCCCTCTTCTGCTTCCATAGTATTTGGAACACAGAGTGCTAAGAAATACAGAAATCCTAGCTCATTTATAAATGTTAGTAATATAACTTTTTTTTTAGTGAGTAAATGTTTATTGACACAAAAAAAACCAAGCAAAATCAACAGTGATTATTTGATTGAGTAGATTTAGGAATGTTGAGTTTTTTTGTTTTGTTTTTTTAAAGAAAGATTTTATTTATTTTGAGTTTTACAATTTTCCCCCCAATCTTGCTTCCCCCCCCCCAGACACGCACACAGTTACTCTTTACATTGTTTCCATGGTATACATTGATCTAAGTTGAATGAGAGAGAAAATAAAGTATGAGTTTTTTTCCTAAATTAAAGGCAATAGTCTTTGGTCTTTGTTCAAACTCCACAAATCTTTTTCTGGATACAGATGCTATTCTCCATTGCAGACAGCCCAAAATTGTCCCTGATTGTTGCACTGATGGAAAGAGCAAATCCATCAAGGTTGATCATCACCCTCATGTTGAATAATATAACTTTTGATACTCAATGTATTATCGTATTTGGTGAACAACTAGGTGACTCACCTACTGAATTGGTCATATCAGTATTGATACTCATAGATGAAATATGAAGTTACAAATGCATGTAAAAGGATGACCCACCGGTTCATTTTATAGAGGCAAATCAACAATTTGATCATTGCTTTTATTGAGAATTAAAACCAAGAAATAATATTTAATGAACTTGATCATCTGACCTTTTAGTGTAAACAAATAAAAACCATAAAGATAATTGCAGTGCAGGAACTTGTATCTAGCAGCTAGGTTACGCAGTGGATGAAGCACCAGATCTGGAGCTGGAAGATCTGAGTTCAAATCTATCCTCAGACATTTACTAGCTGCATGACCCTGGGCAAGTCACTTATCCCTGAGGTTTTCCTCATTTCCTCATCTGAAAAATGAAGTGGAGAATCAAATGGCAAATCACTCCAGTGTCTTTGCCAAGAAAACCCCAGATGTGGTCATGAAAAGATGGACACAACTGAATAACAACATGAACCAACATCTACTGCAGAGGATGAGAAGTAAAGAAATTCCATGAAGACTATGGCAAGATTCCTTCAAAGTTATTCATTATGCCTTAAAATGGCAATGATTTATAGATTAGTGAGAAAACTTATGTTTATACTTTAAGAAGAAAGTTGAAAGGTATTGGATATGGTGAACTACAGGTGGAGAGGAAAGTGCATTGAACTCTCATTTAGAGGACCTAGGTTCATATCTACCTTTGTAGCTTGTAATCTGTGTGCTCTTGGTCAAGTAATTTAACTTTGGGGCCCCACTTTCACATTGGATGAGAGAGAAGCCTTGCCTTTAAGTTCCCTTCTAGGACTAAATCTAAAATTACGTGAACATCACAGAAGTTAAAGTTGGTGTCAGTAGACAATAAAGCAGTATTTACTATAGATTTTAGAAGTCAGCATCAAAACTAAATTAAAGACAGGATTAAGAGGAGAGAAAGACATTGGATGTGTCTCAGAGGAGGCAATATGGCCCATGTAAGAATATAGTACCACCTGCTAAAGGCTTCTTTCTTCTCTTCCTCTAAATGTTTTAGTAGATTTAAGATTTTCTTGGATAACATTAATGGCAGCATTATTATTATAGGTTCTCTGCACTTCAATCATAGTCAGCATATTTTAACTGCTTTGTTATTTCTGTGCATAATACAGGTTCCAGGAAATTATTAGAGGTACACATAAAAAAGACTTCTATAAATCTGATTAATAGCCACGATTAAATTACTCATTTGTTTCTGCTTTTGTTATTTCACAGGTATAAAATAATTACTGGAAAACCTTCTGGTGCTATATCAGGAGTACAAAAAGCAGAAAATGGGCCAATTGACTGGAGTGCAGATATGCCTGTTTCTTGTAGTCTTTCTAGGTGAGTGTATTGTTGTACCTACCTTATCTTTTACTATGATGACTATAGTTAATTAACACCACAATTTCCCAGCCCTTTTCACACTGTAAATATTCTCCTAATAAATTGTATTTCCTATACAGAGATATTGCTGTTGACCCACCATTCTTGGGGTATTAGTTTTGGATTTTTTTCTATAATAATAGATTTGCATTGATCCTGTACATTATTACTTAATCTTATGACTAATGGCATATACTTAGGGGGTGACTAGTCAAGTCTGATCTTGAAATAATGGAAATGTAGCCCAGAATGTTGGTCTTGGCAGAACCATGCCTCATTTGACAGAGTTGACTGGCTATGATTCAATTCAAAAACTATTCAACATTTATTAAGCGCTTATGTGCCCTTAGCTTTCTTCAAGTTCAACTCAATGCCAAATCCCATATAAGCCTTCTGTGTTCAATATCTTCAATTGTTAGTGTTTTCTCTCCCACCTCCCTTAAAAAAAACTGTTAAATTATTTTGTATTTGTTTATTTGTGTTCATGTTTTTTGCCCAGTAAGGTAGGGATTCGTTGAAGGCTTTTTTTTATTTTTTTTATCCCCAGTCTCTGAGGCAGCACAGCAATAATGAACGGAGAGCTAGCCTTAAAATCAGAAAAAAACCTGGGTTCAAGACCTACCTACCTCGGCCATCTACTGGTCACGTGACCTTGGAAAGTCACTTACTTCTTAATGCCCCCAGACAACTCTAAGACTGTAAGTTTCGGAGAAAAAGCTAATTTCTGTTGGTAGGAGGATCTTATGCAATGAAATCCAAAGTCCAAATTGGGAGTCCCTAGCATAGTATCTACTAGAAGCCTAGCCGTTACCCTATGGTATTTACTGAATGGACTGAGTAGGGAATTGGCTAGGGAATTCCAAGACAGAAATAAAACAGTCTTCCAAAAGCCAGGAATTGAAGTATTATGATACTGCTGCTTTTATTTTTGTGAAACATTTGTCCAAAACCCTATGTAAGGTCTCCTGAAGGCTAAGAAATCATAAAGCATTTTTTATTTGTAGTACATCCCATCCCCCCAACAGTTGACATATTCTTGTGATTGTTAGTTTGGCTAAAAAAATGATCATGTGAGATAAGAATCATTTTAAACAAAACACCAGGTTGATGGAAACTTTAAAATAATAAAGAATTTCATTTCATTCTCTTCAGTTATTAGAGTCAAGATAATATTTTAGTTACATAGGATTTGTAGTTTAACTTCTTTTTCCAACACTGAAGATTACAACACATTTAAGATATCTAGAACTTTTTTTTCAGATATTCTTCTTCCCAGTGTTTAAAATTGTTTGTTGAGAACATAAGACCTTTTTTTTAAAAAAAAGAGTGGGGTAGGGGGCAAAGAAATGGGAATAGTCTAGAAGGGACATTTTCACACCTACTATGATGGGGTCATTAATTTGGGACAGTATTCTCTCAAGAGTTAAGTGCATGAACTAAGTAGTTCTTAGGCAGAAGTTGGACTACGTTCCCTGAGCCCAAGTTCATTCCTTTCCAATGAAGGCAACCCAATCCAGTCAAAGAAGAATGATGCTGGATCCAGAAGGCCTGGCTTTTTTCCTCTGGCCCTGGCACTTGCCCCTATGGCCTTTGGTAGGTTTCTTAACATTGCCTGGGCTTCACTTTGCTTCTGAATATGGTGACACAGATTGGACGGGGCAGTTTTCAGCTTTACATCAGTGTTTCAAGAGTGGCAGGAAACCTGGTTGATACATTCCTTGGTTAATTACCTGTCAGTTTCACCCCCTGACTGCTGTAGCCACTTAGCTTTCTGAACCTCCTTTCCCCAACTATAGTGATAATTCCTGTTCACCCTTGTAGTCTTTTTGTAGGGACTAAATGAGATGTATGAAAAATTCTCATCCTGTAAAGCAGTAATAATGTGTGTGTTTGTGTTGTGTGTGTGTTTGTGTGTGTATATAGTATAAAGTGTCAATTCATTCCCTTTTATAATTAAATCTAGTTCCCTTTTATAATTAAAATAAATCTCTCAGCCAATCTCTTCCAGATTTATTTGAGAATTTGTATTCCAGTTTATGAAATGTACCAGTTAAAAAGTAGTAAACAGAAAGTTAATTTTCTCAGTTACCTACTATATTACATGAATCCTGGACCCTTTTGTCAGTTTGGTAAAGTCTAGATTCTTCTCAGAATGATGTTTTAAAATGCAGGATTTTTGAGGTTTTTTTGGAAGGCAATAGAGTTAAACGACTTGTCCAAGGTCACACAGGTAGGGAATTATTAAGTGTCTGAGGTCAGATTTGAACTCAGGTCATGCTGACTCCAGGGCTGGTATTCACTGTGCTACCCTAGCTGCCCCAGGATTTTTTTTTTTCAAAAGGTCACAAACCAGCACACATATACATGAGAGAAAATATTTTCGTTTGCTATTATAATAATGCTCTTAATTTGAGATACAGTAATTTCTATAATCTAAAGAAGGCTGATAGAATTTGAATGCCTCAGAAAATCAAAAAAATGCTGTTTAATAATAGAGTGTTGAGGGGTGGCTAGGTGGTGCAGCGGATAGAGTGAGGACCCTGGAGTCAGTACCCGGGTTCAAATTCGGCCTCAGACACTTAATGATTACCTAGCTGTGTGGCCTTGGGAAAGCCACTTAACACCATTTGCCTTGCAAAAAACCTAAAAAAGAAAAAAAAAGTAATTAGAGTGTTGGAGGGCAGCTGGATGGCACAGTGGATAGAAAGAACACCAGGACCAGTGTTTAGATTTGAGCTCAGATACTTAATAATTACCTAGATGTTTGGGGCAAGTCACTTAACCCCCATTGCCTTGGGGAAAAGAAATAATAGTGTTGAAACTTGCTTTTGTATATAGGAAATTGTCTGCTTTCCTAAGTAATTTTACAATTTGTTTTTGCAAAACATACAATGAACATCTGTAGGACAAAAGACTCTTTTGTCTCTCTCTCTCTCTCTCTCTCTCTCTCTCTCTCTCTCTCTCTCTGTGTATATATATATATATGTATATATATAAGCCTAGATATTTAATAAGTATAAAAATTGGAGCATCTCAAATACCAAAGAGCCTGCAGAATGTATCTAATATACTCCTGTGTCTCATAGTTCAAATGGACTATGCAAATATGTTTCAGAAATATAAAGAATCACAAAAACTTGTCCTCATCTACCTTCTCATACAGATTATTCTTTTTTTAATTTATTTAAGGCATTGGGGTTCGGTGACTTGCCCAAGGTTGCACAGCTAGGTTATAAGTGTCTGAGGGCTGATAAGGTCTTCCTGACTCCAGGGCCAGTGCTCTATCCACTTCACCACCTAGCTGCCCCTCATACAGATTATTCTAGGGCTAATTACTAAAGTAAACATTCTTGACCGTGAATGTGTTTTAAGTTAATGTTGTACCTGAGTAAAGCATCTTCTTTGATCAGAGCTTGGGTATATAATGAATGCTAAATGTCAAGGTAACTTCATGAGGAATTGTCTATTTGTAAAAGAATAAATTTTAAATTTTAAATGATCTCTTTTTGATAAAAATAAAACACTAATGACTTTGTGAGCATTGAAATCAATTCTTTATCTTAAATTCATGACCATTCTACTCAATCATGCCTTGTATAATATAATATTATAATCTGTTTGAGGAGGTAAGAAAACAAGGGGTGAGAAATCACATAAATAGATGCAATGACTAAGTCATCATGGAATTCTGTAACACCTCGAACTTACTAGTAATGATTAGGCAACAGCTACCTTTTTTTCCTGAAAAATGGAAAATTTTATAAAATATTGAACCAATTAAGTAACCAATAACTGTAAAATGTTGCAAATGATCTTTTTTCCTTTCTGTAGTTATATTATAGAGTTATTATTGCTAAAATATGAAACACTGATCTTATGATTAAATGTTATTTCAGGGGTCTTCAAGTACTGCTAACCCCTGTTCTTGCAAACATTCTTGAAGCTGATCAGGAAAAATGCTGGGGTTTTGACCAGTTTTTTGCTGAAACTAGTGATATACTTCACCGAATGATAGTGCATGTTTTTTCTTTACAACAAATGACAGCCCACAAGATTTATATTCATAGTTGTAATACGTAAGTACTTACTTTTCATTCTTATATGTTATGCCTATGGTGTATTTTTTAGGTCAAATCAGCAGACTAATACAAAAAGTTATTTTCTTTTTTTTTTATGTATTTAAGGCAGTAGGGTTAAGTGACTTGCCCAAGATCACACAGCTAGGCAATTATTAGGTGTCTAAGGCTGGATTTGAACTCAGGTCCTCCTGATACTAGGGCCGGTGCTCTATCCACTATACCACCTCATTGCCCCCCCAAAGTTATTTTTCTTGATGAATGAGAATGGAGAAATATTGTAAACATTCATTTAATTATTCAAAAATAGATATTGTATTTGAATTTTTAGCAAGTTCTAATTCATTTCTGTTTTGTCTATAAGTCAACAAGCATTTATTAAGTGTTTACCATATATTAAGTGATAGCAGACACTGGTGCTAAAGCACCAGAGAGGCAAAAAAAGGAATCTTTGTTTTTGCCTTTACAGAGCTCATGTTTTAACAAGAGTTTTTTTTTTCAAATGTTAGGAGAAATTGACTAGCTCTTAAACTTTTCCATTTTTGTCGTTGTTTATTTTACTTCTTTTTTTAGTTCATTCTGTATGAGTTCATCAATTTTTTTCAGGCTTATTCTTTGCATTTTTCATTTGTTACAGTGCAGAAATATTCTATTTCATGATCTGCCCCCAGTTGATGGATTTGAGTTTCATGACAAGTTTTAATTTTTTTTATTATGATTATTTTATGTCATTCACAAAATTGACTGCTAAATAATGGTATTCTGTGTCTAGATCTGTGAGGATTTTTTGGCTAAATAGAATTTTTTGTTCATATCAGAGTAGCATTAGTGTATGTTTATCAGAACATGACAATAGCTTCATTATAAAGAACCAGATATTCTATTACTATTGTTAAAATATTAATAGTTTTCATTTCCCCAACTGTGTTACCTTTATGGGTTCTTCCATACAGTGCTACTGTATTCCATGATTTGGTTTATAAACAGACCAAAATTGTTTCTTCAAATCAAGAGTTGATCTATGAAGGACGACGATTAGTGCTTGAACCTGGAAGACTAGCACAGCATTTCCCTAAAACTACGGAAGAAAATCCCATCATTCTTGTAAGCCGAGAACCTATGAGTACTGTAGGATTAATGTATGAAAAAAGTAAGCTGATTTCTTATTCTGTATTGTGGGGAAGAGCTAATTTTTAAAATTATTGCATTGGCTTTGTAAAGACTAATAATGACAAAGTAAAGACTGACAAATTGCTTTCTGTGGGGGGGTGGGGGAGGGAAGTAAGATTGAGGGAAAAATTGTAAAACTCAAAACTCAAAATAAATAAAATCTTTAATAACAAGAAAAAAAGACTAAATGATAGAAAGGTAGGACTTTGTATAAGCAATTCATTTATGTAAATTATTAGAAAGTTTCTACAATAAAAACTGGTTTTGAGCTAAAAAAGTTTTCACAACATGTAGTTTATTTAAAGCAGGGGTGTCCAGACTTTTAAACTTTTCTGAGCCATTATTGCCCAACAAAAATTTAATAATTTAACAAAAAAATCAAGTTTTTGTTGAGTGATTACTGCCCAGAAGAGCTAAAAGGTTGGGTACCCCTTGTCCATTGATTGATTGATTGATTGATTGGGGTTTTTTTTTTTTGCAAGGCAATGGGGTTAAGTGGCTTGTCCAAGGCCACACAGCTAGGTAATTATTAAGTGTCTGAGGTTGGATTTAAACTCAGGTACTCCTGATTCCAGGGCCGGTGCTCTATCTACTGTGCCACCTAGTCGCCCCTTGTCTCCTTGTTTAAAGTGCATCTTATAATACAATTTGTAAATATGCTGTCATCATAACAAATATCTTTTTCAAAAAAAAGTAGAGCAAAATATTTTATTAGTATCATCTTTAGCATAGGATTTTTTAATTAAAAGAACTACTTTCGCTGAATGAATCCAGTAAATTGTCTTTGTCTATGCACTTATGGCATAAAAGTATTGAAACACTTCAGAAATTATTTAATCTTCCAACAGTAGAGTTGAATCTATTATCTTGAGAACTTTATAAAGTTTAAAGTAATTTTGAAAAAAGTAAAATTGAAAATATATTGAAGATGTTATCTTTGTATGGTGAGTCTACCACAGTGTCTTACACAGAGTAGGCAACTGTTAATTAATAAGTAGCAAAATTTATTTTCATTTAATGACATGTGATATTGTTTTATTTTTTCCTTGGAAATTAGCTTAAGTGTAAAATAATTTTAGAAGTTACGTTCATTAGTAATTTTTTAAAGTTTGAATAATTATTTATTTTCTATTTTAGTTTCACTCCCTAAAGTACATCCACGTTATGATTTGGATAGTGATGCTAGCATGGCTAAGGTTAGTATTTAATTGGAATATTTCATATTCTAAAGATATTAATATAAATTCAAAGACGATCTGTGGAAGAGAGAAATGACATTACTCATTTTAAAATGACCTTTGTTCCTTTATTTATTCAAGCTAAGATGTAATTCTTCAAATGTATTGACCTACCTGAGGTATAATTCTATAAAAATTAATGATCTAAACAGAGAAGTTCATCAAAAAAAACCCCCAAAAGATGTATCACTCCAAAAATATAGGTAGTTTGCTACTACTCCACATAAGACAAAAAAAGACGCAAAAAGTCCAAGTTTAAAAAAAGGAGTAGATTAAATAGATTCCTGCTACAACAGTGGAAATCCTTTGCTGGACTTTGGTTTTTCACTTTCTTTTATCTTCTGCAGTGTTTAATAAATTGCTAGTGTCTTGTCCCACGTTTTATTAAGAACCCCTTGGTTTAGATTGTAGAACATTCATTTGTAAATACTCCTTGAAAAACTGTATGGATTTTTCTTTTATTTCTTTACTTACTAACTGATGTGTGGTTATATACTTTTTTTAAAAAGTATACAATGTATATACTTTTAAGTTGCTTGTGCATTTCGCAAACTCATTATTGAGCTTGAAGCTTATCAAAAACACTCAACAAGCTTGAAGATTTTTGGAGAAGCGCCCATTTTTTCTGGTTTATTATCATTAGCCCAGTTATCACTAACTTTTTTTCCCATTAGGTAATAACAGGTGTCATATGTTATGCCTGTAGAGTTGCCAGTACCTTGCTGCTTTATCAGGAATTGATGCGAAAAGGAATACGATGGTTGATGTAAGTAATATATTAAATTTTGAATATAGTCATTTATTTATATGAAGAGACTTGTGTCATGTCAGACATCATCATGATAGAGCATAGCTCCTAAAAGTGATGAAATTGGTAAGGCTTTATCACTTCCTCCACAGATGGGTACATGCTTGCCTTTTTCTAGGTATGCAGTTACCATTCATTACTACTGGGGAAGGAATTTGTATGATTATTCTTACATAATTTAATTTCTCAAAATGCTCCCTCCGAGCAAACCAGGTATGCATAAAGTAATTTAGATAAATGATTTACGTAACTGAATTGATGTCTTAAGAACATAGCCATATTAGGTCAGATCCATTCACTCAGCATTCAGCAAGCATTTAAGGACCATCTCTTATTCATATACCACCAGGTGTCTTTGTTAGAAAGTAGAATAATCCCCCAGGGTGTATCCCTTTTATTAAGCCATTGTGACCATATTCTTCCTAGTCTTATGTTAGGACTTACAGTCTTTGTTAATGATTCAGTGCCAGTGTGGCATGTTGGACCTGACAGGTCCTGAGAACCTATTCATACTCTTCAAATCTGCAAATGACATAAATTTGAGCTTGATTAGAAGATGGCCATCTAGATGGTCTCTAACCTATTTTAGATTGATGCATTGCCAAGAACATTCCTTCCAAAGTTCATGATGTGAAGGAATTCCTTCCATGAAGGAATTTAAGCTCACAAAAGATATGGTGGTTAGTTGACTTTTCCTTTGAAGGGCAAAGAGATGTGATTGGATGGGTTATTATCCAAGCTGGGTGGAGGAAGAGACTAAAAGTCTGGCAAAGAAAACATAAAAGACCATGGTAACATTTGCAGATTCTCCAGATAGGAAGAAAATCTTTTGTCAAAGAGGTGAACTGATGAAGTGACCCAAACCAGAAGAACATTGTACACAGTACCTGTAATATTGTGTGATGATCCTTGGCTCTTCTCAGCAATACAGTGATCAAAGATAATTCCAAAAAACTCAAGATAGACAATGCCATCCACATCCAGAGAAGGAACTATGGAGACTGAATGCAGATTGAAGCATACTATTTTCACTTTTTTAGTTTTTTTCTCATGTTTCTTGCAATTTGTTCTTATTCTTTCACTACATGACCAATGTAGAATTATGGTTTTTTTTTAATATTTTATTTGAGTTTTACAATTTTTCTCCCAATCTTACTCCCCCCCCCCCCCCCCCCATGGAAAGCAATCTGTCATTCTTTATTTTGTTTCCATATTGTACATTGATCCAAATTGAGTGTGATGAGAGAGAAATCACATCCTTAAGGAAGAAACAAAAAAGTATAAGAGAGAACAGGATCAGACAACAAGATATTTTTTTTTCTAAATTAAAGGGAATAGTCCTTGAACTTTGTTCAAACGCCACGGCTTTTTATCTGGATATATATGGTATTCTCCATTGCATACAGCCCTAAATTGTCCCTGGTTGTTGCACTGATGGAACATCAGGTTGAACATTGCCCCCATCTTGCTGTTAGGGTGTACAGTGTTTTTCTGGTTCTGCTCATCTCACTCAGCATCAGTTCATGCAAATCCCTCCAGGCTTCCCTGAATTCCTGTCCCTCCTGGTTTCTAATAGAGCAATAGTGTTCCGTGACATACATATACCACAGTTTGCTAAGCCATTCCCCAATTGAAGGACATTTACTTGATTTCTAATTCTTTGCCACCACAAACAGGGCTGCTATGAATATTTTTGTACAAGTGATGTTTTTACCCTTTTTTCATCATCTCTTCAGGGTATAGACCCAGTAGTGGTATTGCTGAATCAAAGGGTATGCTCATTTTTGTTGCCCTTTGGGCATAGTTCCAAATTTCTCTCCAGAAAGGTTGGGTGAGTTCACAGCTCCACCAACAGTGTAATAGTATCCCAGATTTCCCACAACCCTTTCAACAATGATCATTATCCTTTCTGGTCATATTGGCCAGTCTGAGAGGTGTGAAGTGGTACCTCTAGAATTATGTTTTTAATGTGATTGTAAATGTATTACCTATGGCAGCTTCTTGCTGTCTTGGGGGTCAGGGTGAGGAAGGGAGAAAAATTTGGAGCTCAAAATCTTTTAAAAATGAATGTTGAAAATTATATGTGATAGAAAAAATAAAATACTGAAAACCATTAAGAGGAGGGGAAAAATGACAAGGTACAAAAGGCAAGGTAAAATGAAATTCAAATAGAATAAATTTAAAGTCTTGTGATTGGTACAAAAGCTCAACTTCACAAGTATAATACAGATATTAGAAAGTGGTTGTTTTGAATAGAATGAGTTTTAGTAAACTGCAAACTCAATGAGCTAGCAGTTTGTTGTGGTAAACAAAAAAAATTAATGAAATGTTGTGTTCCATTAACAGAGTCAGAGTTGAGATTGGAATTTGTTGAGATAGCAGTTGAGAAGTGACAATCTCATTATACTTGACCCCATCAGATCTCTTCTGGAGGACTGTGTTAAGTTCTGGCCATCTTGATTTAAGATAGTTATTAAGTTGGAGAATGTCCAGCTGCAGACAGTCAAGATAGTGAAGGAATTGAATCTGTGTCACATAAGGGTCAGTTGAAAGAATTAAGATATTTAGCCTGAAAAAAAGACTCGGGTACATGGCAGCCACCTCAAGTATTTGAAGATTCTTGATGAAAAAGGGATTTGACTTGTTTTGTTTTTCTTCAGAAGCAGTGGATGGAAAATGCAAAGTAGCTGATTTAGGCTTGATTTTAGAAAACTTTTTTTTTTAAAGGTTTTTGCAAGACAGTGGGGTTAAGTGGCTTGCCCAAAGGCCACACGGCTAGGTAATTATTAAGTGTCTGAGGTCGGATTTGAACTCAGGTACTCCTGACTCCCAAGGCCAGTGCTCTATCCATTGCGCCACCTAGCCGTCCCCAGAAAAGACTTCTAAAGATTAAAACTGTTGGGGCAGCTAGATGGTGCAGTAGATAGAGCACTGGCCTTGGGAGTCAGGAGTACCTGAGTTCAAATGCGGCCTCAGACACTTAATAATTACCTAGCCGTGTGGACTTGGGCAAGCTACTTAACCTCATTGCCTTGAAAAAAAAAAACAAAAAACAACTGTCCCAAAGTGGAATGGACTGTCTAGAGAGTTATGGGCTTGTGTCTCCTTGGCTGTTATTGAGCAGAAACTGGGTAACCACTTGTCAGGTATGGTACTATAAGACTGAATTCCTTTCATATAGAGAGTGAATTAGGGATCACTGTGATCCCTTTCCAACAGTCGGATTGTTTGATTAGTCTGGCAGCAGTGTGAAGACTGTTGGAGAGGAGCTTGAGGAAATGGGCTAGGAATCTGGTTAGGAAGCTCTTCTAGTGGCCCAGGCCAATGGAAATTGAGACCTGGACTGATGGCAGTGGGAGAGATAGAGGTGAAAAGTATTGAAAAAATTGTCTTTACAAAGTAGTAACTGGCCCCGAAAGGTGAAGAGGGAAGGTCAAAAATAATGATGATGTCAGAAAGGTGTTGATCTAGGGACAAATATAAAAGGCTCAGCTGAGTTTGAAGTATGAATGAGTCAGTCAGATGGGAACATTCTGTAGGCAATTAAGAGAGGAAGACCTGGAATTCAGAAGTAGTTGGTGTGGGGGGAGGGGGAGATCTAGAAGCCACTTGCTTGATTGTGATCATTGAAGCTATGGAAATTGATGAGACTGCCTAGAGAGATTGGGGAGAGGAGAGAGAGACGGAGATGAGAGCAATATAAGATATTCAGCAGCAAAATGAGCTGTTAGGAACCGGCAACAAATGAGCAGTTAGAAATAGTAAGAAAGTCCAGAGAGTATATAATGCTTCTGGGACTAAGAAAAGAAACCACATTCAGAAGACAGCATTGTTGGTCAGTAGTTTCAGAAGCTACAGGATGGCAGAGCATGGGCAAAGGCTGAGAAAAGACCCTTGGAACTGTCAAGTACTAGTCATTTGTGGCATTTGAGAGAATCTGTTCAGTGAATTTGTGGAAATAGAAACTAGTTTACAAAGGGTAAAGGGAAAGAATGAGTGGTAATGAAGTAGAAGTTTCTTCACTCCTTTATTTTAGGAGGGAAAAACTTAGAAGATTTTATTAGATATATTTTGGTCATACTGTTAATAGAAACTTTCATTTTCACTTAATGCCTAACCCCATGAAATTGTTGTTCCTTTGTTTTATTAATTTAATGAAGTTGTTGGAGTATTAAGATTGAAATAGAAGAAAACTCATATATATTACGTATGTTGTATTATGTTTTTAGAGAACAAGTCAATGGCTTCATTGTAAAAGGAATGTATGTCAAAATGTCAAGTGTTCCAATGGAGAAAAATAGTAGCATAAATTAAATGCCAAATAAATTCATTATTGTACTTTATTAAAGTTCATAGAATTCTATCTGAAATTATAAATTATATAAATTATATATAATATATATATAAATTATAAATTATAAAAACATTAAGCCAAAAGTAAAGTTTGCAAAATTAAGTGCTATAATAATTCTTAGAAATAAATTTTTAATGGTATCCTCAAATCAGAATCAAATTTCATATATGTTAAGAATGTTGCTATAAAGTATGCATATAGTATGTTATATGATCTGTAAGAATAGAACTTCTCTTAACAGCTGTTGTTACTATAAGTGGTAGAATAGAGAAAATCCAATGACTTTTTAGGTAGATTGATATGGTTAGTATTATTTTGCAGTGAACTGATTAAAGAAGATTATAATGAAACCATACACAAAAAGACAGAAGTTGTGATTGCTTTGGATTTCTGTATCAGAAACATTGAAAAAACTGTAAAAATGTAAGTAAGCTCATTTTCTTACTAGTAAGTAAAATGTTAGATTCAATTGCATTTCTTTTTTTAGCATTTTTTAAATTTAATATTTATTTGTTCTCATTTTATACAGTTTTTTATACATTAATAAAATAGTCTTGTTTAAGAGTAACAAAATACCTCCTCCCCCCAAAGAAATATAGACTCACTTGAGCGATAAAGTAAAGGGGAGAGAAAAAATTAAAATACAAAAAAAATAATAGTAATAATTGTAGGTATGGCCAGGTGGCACAGTGGACAAAGCACCAGCCTTGGAGCCAGGAGCACCCAAGCCCATATCTGGCCCCTTACACCTATCAATCACCCAGCTGTGTGACATGCAAGCCACCCCAACCCCACTGCCCTGCATAAACCAAAAAAAGAAAAAAAAGACCTAAAATAAAATAATAATAGTAGGGGCGGCTGGGTGGCAAACAGAGCACTGGCCCTTGAGCCAGGAGCACCCTGGTCCGAATCCAGCTTCAGACACCCAATGATCACCCTGCTATGCAGCCCCAGGCAAGCCACCCAGCCCCATTTGCCCTGCACCCCCCAATAATAATAATAATAATAATAATAATAATACAAAATGTGCTTCAGTCTGTGTTCCAACACCACCAACTCTGTCGCGGGTGGATCACATTCTTTATGATGAGTCTATCACAAAAGTTATTTCCATATGTTTCCACTGTTGCCATTGCTGATCGCAACTCCCTCCTTTCATATTTTTCCACTTTCACGTACTATATTTTCTCTCTCCTTTCACTCTGACTCTGCTGTAGGGTTGCTGAGTGGCGCCGCAGACAGATCCCTGGCTCTGGGGCCAAGAGGCCCCGAGGCCCCCTACTACCCCTTAGGCCCAACATCCACCTGGCCCTATGGTCCCAGACAGGCCATCCAATCCCAGCCCCTTTCAAGAAGTAAAAAAGAAAATTGTTATATCTGACCACTCTCCCCCCATGGTCCATCCTCTCCTCCTTCATTCACATCCCCCCCCCCTCCCCCTGTCCCCTCCTCTTTCCTTCTTACTCCAGATGGCTATACCCCATTGAGTATAAATGCTGTTTCCTCTCCTAGCCACCTCTGATGAAAGCAAAGATTTCCTCATTCTCCCTTGCCTTTCCCCCCTTTCATATCATTGGAATAGCTCATTGTAATAAAGAAGAATCTTGGGGCGGCTAGGTGGCTCAGTGGATAAAGCACCTGCCCTGAAGTCAGGAGTACCTGGGTTCAAATCCGGTCTCAGACACTTAATAATTACCTAGCTGTGTGGCCTTGGGCAAGCCACTTAACCCCATTTGCCTTGCAAAAAAATTAAAAAAAAAAAGAAGCATCTTATTATATGAAATATCTTGACCTATTCCACCTCTCTTTTTTCTTTCTCCATTGCATTTCCCTTTTTTCTATTGGCTGCATTTTTTTTCCTTTGGTAAGGCAAATGGGGTTATAAGTGGCTTACTCAAGGCCACACAACTAGGTAAATATTAAGTGTCTGATGCCGAATTTGAACCCAGGTACTCCTGACTCCAAGGGCCACTATGCCACCTAGCCACCCCTTATTGACTCCATTTTTACACCATGTTTCATCTTCAAATTCAGCTTTCTCCTGTGCTTCATCTATAAAAGCTCCTTCTACCTGCTCTGTTAACTGAGAAGGTTCATATGAGTATCATCAGTGTCATTTTTCTATACAGGAATACATGCAGTTCATCATCATCAAGTCCCTCATATTTTCCCCTTCTCCTCCAATCTCTATGCTTCACCTGAGTCCTGTATTTGAAGATCAAACCTTCTGTTCAGCTCTGGCCATTCCAACAGGAACATTTGAAATTCCCCTGGTTCATTGAAAGTCCATCTTTTTCCCTGGGAGAGGACATTCAGCCTTGCTGGGTAGTTGGTTCTCAGTTGCATTCTAAGCTCTTTTGCCTTCCGGTATATTATATTCCAAGCCCTATGAGCTTTTAATGTAGTTGCTGCTAAGTCCTTTGAGATCCTGATTGCAGCTCCATGATCTTTGAATTGTGTCCTTCTGGCTGCTTGTAATATTTTCTCTTTGACTTGGGAGTTCTGGAACTTGGCTATAATATTCCTAGGAGTTGGTTTTTTGGGGATCTCTTTCTGGGGGGGGGTGGATCTGTGGATTCTCTCCATTTCTATTTTGCCCTTTGCTTCTAACATATCAGGGCAATTTTCCTGTAGTAATTCCTTGAAAATGATGTCAAGGCTCTTTTCCTGATCATGACTTTCAGGTATTCCGATAAGTTTTCAATTATCTTTCCTAAATCTGTTTTCCGTATCAGTTGTTTTTTTCAGTGAGATGTTTCACATTTTCTTCAAATTTTTCCATTCTTTTGGTTTTGAAGTATTGATTCCTGATTTCTTGTAAATTCATCAATCTCCTTGAGTTCTATTCTTTGTCTGAAGGATTTGTTCTCCTCAGAGAGCTTTCTTATCTCTTTTTCCATCTGGCCAATTTTTCTTTTTAAAGCATTCTTCTCCTCAATAACTTTTTTGAACTGTTTTATCCATTTGATCTAAGCTGGTTTTTAGCATGCTATTTTCTTCAGCATTTTTTTGGATTTCCTTGACTAAGCTGCTGACTTCATTTTCATGTTTTTCCTGCATCTCATTTGTTTTCCCAGTTTTTCTTCTAACTCCCTCATTTGATTTTCAGAGTCTTTTTTGAGCTCTGTCATAGCCTGAGCCCAATTTTTGTTTTTGTTGGAGTCTTTAGATGCAGGAGCTTGTGCTTCCTCATCTTCAGACTGAGTATTTTGATCCTTCTTGGGCTCATTTGCAAAATATTTCTCAGTGGTGTTTCTCTTGTTTCTCTGCTTGCTCATTTTCTCAGCCTTAGCCTGTTTTGGGGGTACTTCTTGAGCTTTTGGGACACTCCCACAAGGGTCTCAGTGTGAGAGGCTCTGTCATCCCTCCTGGTCTGTGAATGACCATAAGCGCCCCCCTCTGCCACAGGGCTGAGGTGGGGGGGGCCCTGCTGTTCTATTGGGGGGCCTAGACTGTGATCAGGATCTGAATGTGGTCAGAGCCCCAGAGTCCTGTTTCAGGGGCAGAGCTCTGCAGTCTCTCTCTCTCTCTTCACTCCCCTCCCTCAGCTCAATGGGTTCATGCCCTGGGGGCTCCTGCTTATCAGCTCCACCTGCTTGTTTCCTGGAACACTGCTGAGATTGCAACAATAGCAGATACTGTCTTGGGCAGGCTCATAAAACTTCTAAACTAAGGGCTCTAAGGAAATTTTCCAGAGACAGAACCCACAGAGGGATCCAGTGAGGCAGTTCTCCTACTCAAGGTAACCTGGAAAAGAGCAGAGAGGCTCTGCTCCCTGGGGTTGGAGGGGTGGCCCGCCAGAGGGTTGGTCCCCAGAGCGAAAGAACTTCAGCCTCCTGGAGGCAGCCCCAGGGCAATGGGAGCCATGGCTCTCAGCAGTGGGAGAGTTTCCTTATCTACGCCCCAGGGAGCACCAGGCACAAATTGGGGGATCAGCAGGGGCCGGCTACCAGAGGGAGCAAGTGAAGCCCAGCCCTCAGGGCACACAGCAAGCAGATAAGCAGGAGCACCCAGGCATGAGCCCATTGAACCTAGGGAGGGGAGTGAAGAAAGAGACTGCAGAGCTCTGCCCCTGGAGCAGGACTCTGGGGCTCTGACCACATTCAGATCCTGATCACAGTCTAGGCCCCCCATAGAACAGCAGGGCCCCTCCTACCTCAGCCCCGTGGCAGAGGGGGATGCTTATGGTTATTCACAGACCAGGAGGGAGGACAGAGCCTCACACATGGAGATCCTTGTGGGAGTGTCCCAAAAGCTCAGGAAGCACCCTAAAAACAAGCTAAGACTTCCTTGGCCAAGCTGCTAGCTGTGTACCAGAAGGCTTCCCCCTCCCCTTCCCCCACGTTTTGCTTCCCAGGGCATAGGTTAGTAAACTCCCCCATGGCTCAGGGGCTCCCAGAGCCCTGGGGCTGCCCCTCCAACCCTGGGGAACAGAGCCTTTCTGCTCTTTTCCAGGTTACCTTGAGTAGGAGAACTGCCTCACTGGATCCCTCTATGGGTTCTGTCTCTTGAGAAAATTTCGTTAGAATCCTTAGTTTAGAAGTTTTATGAGAGTGCACAAGGCAGGATCTGCTATTGTTGCCATCTTGACTCCGCCCCCGTCAATTGCATTTCTTAAGTATCCTTATCATAATATGATAAAAATTTCCCAAAAATTCCTTTTAATTACCTTTTTAAGAGACCTTATTTTATTTTATTTTTATTATTATTTTTTGCAAGGCATTTGGGGTTAAGTGCTTTCCCAAGGCCACACAACTAGCTAATTATTAAATGTCTGAG
This sequence comes from Macrotis lagotis, assembly GCF_037893015.1. Lineage (NCBI taxonomy): Eukaryota > Metazoa > Chordata > Mammalia > Peramelemorphia > Peramelidae > Macrotis > Macrotis lagotis. The sequence goes on along the minus strand of NC_133659.1, from coordinate 279,092,728 downwards.
ACCAGATTTGAACCCAGGTACTCCTGAGTCCAGGGCCGGTGTTTTATCCATTACGCCACCTAACTGCCCCAAGAACTTATTTTATTAATAGTATTAAGAACAAAGTTCTTGGGAGCAGCTAGTGGCATAGTAGATAGAGCACTGGCCTTGGAGTCAGGAGGATCTGAGTTCAAATGTTAGCCTCAAACACTTAATACTTAATTAACTGTGTGACCTCGGGCAAGTCACTTAAACCCCATTGCCTTACAAAAGTAAAAAAAAAAGAATAAAGTTCTTTTTATTTAATATTTATTTATTCTCTTTTTGTACAAATAATTTTTTTATACATTAATAAAATATTCTTGTTTAAGAGTAAACAGAATACCCCCTCCCCCCACAAAATATAGACTCATTTGAGTGATAAAGTAAAGGGGAGAGAAAAAAATTAAAATAAAACAAATAATAGTAATAATTGTAGGTATGGCCAGATGGCACAGTTGGATGGAGCCCCAGCCCTGGAGCCAGGAGCGCCCAAGCCCACATCCGGCCCCATACACCCAACAATCACCCAGCCGTGTGACATGCTAGCCACCCCAACCCCACTGCCTTGCAAAAACCAAAAAAAGAAAAAAAAAGACCCCAAAATAAAGTAAAATAGTAATAATAGTAAAGGTGGCTGGGTGGTGGACAGAGCATTGGCCCTTGAGCCAGGAGCTCCTGGGTCCAAATCTGGCTTCAGACACCCAACGATCACCCTGCTAAGCTGCTCCAGGCAGGCCACCCTGTCCCGTTTGCCCTGCACCCCCCTAAAAAAAATAATAAAAAATGTGCTTGAATCTTTGTTCCAACACCTCTGTCGCAGATGGATCACAAGGAATAAAATTCTTGTTGGTCTAGTGACTATATTTCATGAAAACAAAATAGGATGGATTAAATACTATGTCATTAGTCGATTTTTGTTTTTTGTATTTTCATTTTTTTTAAGAAAGGAAAAAATAAACACATCTAATTCCTATCTATATTATAAGCCAAAAACCTTATGCTGAAAATAAAATCCTAAGTTTTCAGTTAAAGAGTAGTTGTCCCAAATCTTATTTCAAAGCTATGGGCATAATCCTTATTTTTCATTATCTTAACCCTATCTTAGCCTCCAGTGATTTTATACTTTTCTATGTAGTCTAGTTATGTGTATGGTAGAGTCAATAGTAAAAAAAAAATTTTTTTTTAAGGTTTCTATCCATTACACCTAGTATGTAGTTAACTGAAATTAGATATCTAAGAAAACATATAACCTCAAGCTGCTTATTACTAAATTCAACATGCCATTTTCCTCCCTTGACTGTTAAGTTACATTAGAGTAACATGAAATTTTCTTTTTCTTAGAAAGCTATCATTCTCTTTTGGGTGTTGCATGTATCACCTTTTCTTTAATCTTAGATAGCATAGTAAGTGAATCTGATGTTATTAATTTGCCTTTAAATGCAACTTTTCTATATATCTTTTAGAAAAAAAAATATATATATATACATATACACATACGTATTCACACCTGTATATGTGCAAATGTATGCATTGTGTTTTTCCTGATGCCTTGTTTTTATTGTAAATAGATATGAAAAATTGATGCAGATTGATTTGGAAGCAACAGAGTTGGGTGAAATTTCAGATATACATACTAAATTGTTGCGAGTAAGTAATTACATGATCTTAAGCTATATATCCATAATCCATTTTTTTTGCTTATCAGGGATAGAAATGGACCTCAGGTTCACTAATTCCTAGTCTGATTATATCCAGGCCATCCTAAAGATCTGGTAAAAGAGTCTTCCAAGGGAAATCCTCCCAGAACAAACAAATATTTCAATGACAAATTCTATACTACCCAAATTCCTCCTGCTGTAAGTTTAAGCCTTTTCCTAGAATTGTAACATTTTAGGGCCGAAGGAAACATTATAGATCTTCTAATCTAATTCCCTCATTTTACCAAAAACAGAACAAAACTGAGTTCTAAAGGGACATTGACTTGCCTAGTATTAAATCATTAGTCCATTTATGCTTTCCATAATGTTCCCGTTTGACCTGTCATGATTAAAAAAAAAATTCATCTCATAAGTGCAAGTTAACCTACACCTTAAAATTATCCAGAAATGAATAACAATGTAGATAATAAATGAGAAATTAATCCACACTTCTACTCCAGTGCCTCTTGATGGCTCAGAGAGGAGCTTGTGCTCTCCATGGCTATGTTTGTGGAGCATAGGCTGGAAAGGCTTTCAGTGCAGGCCTATTGTCAGGCTAATGGGTCACAGAATTAGAACTGGCAGTAACCTTAGAGGTTTTGTAGCCTGCTTTACTTTGTAGTCAGGCAAACACAGAGACAAGGAGGTGAAGTAACTTGGCTCATAGCCTTCTTACTTTTCATCCCATATAGAGTGTATGTGTTTATATAAGAGCTAAGTTGATTCCAGCAAATACTTTTAACTTCCTCACTTTCTTCATCTGCAAAAGTTTGAGCTTAAGCTGTGAATAAATCTTAAGAAAAGATAGATAATGGGGCGGCTAGGTGGCACAGTGGATAAAGCACCTGCCCTGGAGTCAGGTGTACCTGGGTTCAAATCCAGTCTCATACACTTAATAATAATTACCTAGCTTTGTGGCCTTGGGCAAGCCACTTAACCCCATTTGCTTTGCAAAAACCTAAAAAAAAAAAAAAAGATATATAATGAATTTGTCCTTACCATCCCTATGCTTACAGATGGAAATGACTGATTTGGAGTTTGCTAAGCAAGAGCAGAGTAATAAACAGATGTTGTCTCTGATAGGATCATCGTTGTGATTTTTGATGCTCTAATACAAATCTGTTTCTTTCCTGTTAGCTCTCCAGCTCCCAGGGAACAATAGAAACCAGTCTTCAGGATATCAAAAGCAAATTGTCTCCTGGGGGATTGTTGGCAGATAGTTGGGCAATCCAGGAAGGAACACATCCAAAAGACAGAAAGTGAGTTAAAGCTTTTATCTGCTTAGCTCTTCATTCTTATCTGTCTTTTGCTACACTATGACTACAGTAGAACGTTTGTTCTTTTTTTTTTCCTGTATAGTGTAGAAAAACTGCAAGTTCTGCTAAATTGCATTACAGAGATTTACTATCAGTTCAAAAAAGACAAAGCAGAACGTAGTAAGTAAATTTTAACTTATTTGGTAAGTCAGTGTTAATTGATGGTGTGTAGTAGTGATTGTTATTTTAAGAGATGTGATTCCCAATAGTAATGACTGCTTAAGAGAAATAGCTTATTCTTAAGATATCTTTTGAAAAATTTAAGTTCTTAGATTTTTTGAACTACGTATTCTCAAAAGAAGAAATTATGCAAAATTTGGAGATTCTGACTAACAAAATTAATATGATAAACTTTTTTCTAGGACTAGCTTACAATGAAGAGCAGATTCACAAATTTGACAAGTAAGAGCCTAATTTACATTTTTAATCATCAGATTGCTTCTTGATGCCATTTTGCTTATTCTACTAGAAACAGCTGTCCTTTAAATTTGACTTAATAAGGCTGCTTATTATGTGTATGTAATATAAGACCCATGGCATGGTGATGAGAATGGGAATGATGAAGTGGAAGAAAAAAATCTGAATTCTACTGAACCATACTTTCACCACTGAAATAATGGCAAAAAGAAAAACTCTTGTCTACTCTCCTCCTTTTTTGTGACTTCCCTTATTTCTGTTTGCTGAGTCATAGTGAACAGTGCTTCTCTTACCCACCTCCATCCATCCATCTACCCCCCATCTTCCAGTATTATTATTATTATTATTTTTAGGTTTTTGCAAGTCAAAGGGGTTAAGTGACTTGCCCAAAGCCACACAGCTAGGTAATTATGAAGTGTCTGAGACCTGATTTGAATCCAGGTACTCCAGACTTCAGGGCTGGTGCTTTATCCACTGCGCCACCTAGCCGTCCCTTCCAGTAGTATTATTAAAATAAACTTTTGTTTTAAAGGTATAACTAGTGTGAAATCTTATGATGAACCCCATTCCTAAAAAGTAAAGTCACTGCCAGAGAGTAAATGACTCAAAAAGAGAATATTTACTGCTCTCTGGTTCCTTGTGCAAGCCAAAGCAGGTAGCCTAAGTTTATTCCTTATCCATACAATTTGACTGGTATTCCAGCTTCCATCCTTTGTCCCTCTCCAGTCCTTCATTCTGCTACCAAATTGGTATTTCAAACAAAATTGGACCAACCATTTTACTTCTCTACTCAAAAATCTTTAGTGGTTCCCTTTTATTCCAAATGAAAAACAACCTTTAACCTGACAATGAAAGCCTTCCCACAATAAGACTCCCATCTCCCTCTTCAGTGTTGTTGTTGTTCTTCACACAGTCTGGTTCCAGATCAGTCTATGTACTCTGATTGTCAGTCTATCATTTCTCCCATTCATTATGTGACTTCTTTACCTTTTCCAATTATATATGGCCCTTTATGGTTTTTTGTTAATTCCTGTATGCTAATTAGCATTGGTAAGATAGTAGAGTCTTTTTGCCCCAGGCATCTTGCTAGTGGTCTTCATATCCCTTGGAATTTTTTTTTTGAAGTTGTAGAGTTACAATATGATTAGCAGCCAGACCTTTATCAGCAAAACATCAATGTTAAAAGATAGACTCAGGCAAAAGGGAACAGATTGAGATCATTGAAAGCCCTTATGTGGTTTACCAAATATGATCCAATCTTCTTTCTTCCTCTTGTTAAATTCCAGCATTGCCATGGTAGCTTTCAAAAATAAAAATCGTGCTGCAAGTTTGGAATGTATACATATATAAGGTTTGCTGATGGAAATATACATTCCTTCATTTTAAGAATGATGAAAAGTTTCCTTTCCTCCTTTGGTAATTTATACTTTTTCATTACATATTTAATAAACTTTAAAGATGTGCAGTAGGGATTAAGAAATTTATGGGAGAAGTTTTCATCGATTGTTTTTAAATTACAGGCAGAAACTATATTTTTATGCAACAAAAGCTATGAGCCACTTCACTGATGAATGTGTTGAAAAATATGAAACATTTTTGGATAAGGCAGAAGAGTGGATGAGGTAAAAAAAATCCTTTCTTTGGTTTTTGTAGTTTATAATTTTACTTTTTCTTAATAAGAATGGGCATTTACTTTCATAACTTGCTTATTTTAATTGAGTTTATTTTACTTTCAGAAAGATGCTTCACTTAAGGAAACAGTTGTCATCTCTAACTAATCAATGTTTTGATATGGAGGAAGAGGTATCAAAGTACCAGGATTATAGCAATGAGGTATTGAAACCTTTCTGCTTGGGGGAGAAAAAAAATCTGTTTTCTCCTTGAAGACCACTGAGGATAAACAATATTTGGGAATATTCATTTTAGTAATTAATGGGAGAAACCATACAGGCTCTATGTCTGTCCTCAGGCATCTCAGGCATCTCCGAATCTAATGAGGAAAAACAGCACATAAGAAAGAGGGCGAAAAGAAGGATTGGGAAGGGAATGGAGAGAAGTGACCTAGGATGGTTCACGATGGCGTGATGCGTGGGAAATAGATTTCTCATTGACAGCCACAAACACATCCACATAAACAAGGCATCCCAGAAGTCTTGGTGTGGTTTTAAGCTTGGCCCTGTATATGTTGCTATTGTTGAGAAAATAAGATGAATAAAGATAACAAGTGAACATCTTTTAAATAAAATGGGCTGCCTCTAGGGGTGAGTTTGAGAGTCTTTCTGCAGAGACTAGATGACTACTTGTTGGTGTTATAGACAATATTCATATTCTGGAGAGAAGGGGGACTAAAGGTTGACTGCCCAACTCTTCAATTTGATGGTTCTCTTCTAAAATTATTGCCCGAATATTTGAATATTATTATTGCCCAAATATTGAATAAATTTCCTTCCTCCATTGTTTCCTTCATGCAGTTCATAATTCTTGCTCTTGCCAGATCAACCTGCTTAATGACTGTCATGAATATATCAAACCTAAGCCTAGAAATCACTAATGACTCCTCTTTGCCTGTAGACAAAACTTAATATTAGAAGCTCTCTATAGTTTACTTTCTTGCCCTTAAGAAACTGGGGTTGCCTTTGGAAACATGCTTTCTTATATATTTCATATACCTACCAGCTTAAGATTATTTTGAGATTTTTGTATCACAAATGTCACTCCTAATGTAAAATACTGATTTTATTAAAAGGTTAAGCATTAACTCTGTATTAGGCAATTTATTTCTCTTTGTTTTATGATTTATATATACCTTTTTCTTATTTCAGTTACAGGAAACTTTGCCTCAGAAATTGTTTGCAGCTTCCAGTGGAATAAAACATACCATAGCCCCTATTTATCCAAGCTCCAACACATTAGTGGAGATGACTCTTGGGTAAGAAGTTTATAATTGAGTGATTAATTTTCAATTTCATTTTTAGCTCTTAAGTATTTGATATTAGTAAATAATTCTAGGATAAAGTTCAAAATTGCTTCAGAATTACTGTCTAACATTACTTGTGAAGATAAAAATTTTATAAAGGCAATTCTAAGAAGTAATAACGACTTACTGGATTTTGTTTTATAGCATGAAAAAATTGAAAGAAGAGATGGAAGGTGTTGTTAAAGAACTTGCTGAAAATAATCACATTTTAGAGAGGTAAGGTTCTTCACCTCCTCACCCCAATAAAAATATTTACCAAATTAAATAAAGGCACAAAAAAGTTCATTTTTCTGAATCATTGGCTAGGTAGGCAGTAATAAAGGATATATGGACACAAATCTAATTGAGGTTTTTCTCTAACTTGATCTTTTAACTTGTTTGGCTCCATTTCCTGCTCATCATTCATCTTTGTAGATTATAATATCTGTATTTCTCATAGTTGCTGTGGGGAAAAATCATAAATAATTTTATAGAGAATTCCATATTATATAACTCTTTGTTGATAACATTAGCTCTTTGAATAAGTAGCGATTTGATTCAGAACTGCCTTCATGTTCTATAGAAAAATTGCTCATTTCAGCAATCATCTTGCAGTTTTTTTTAAATCAAAGCTACTTGTTAAGGCTATACTGGAATTCTTTGGTTTATTATTGATGCTAGAGGATTGTTCAAGCAGTTACTTAGCATGCACCTTCAAGTATCAGAAATGTCAGCAGCTGAGTGCAGTGCCAGCCCTTGACAATGTTCTCCCAGATGGGAATTGTTTTGATTATGCCTTGTTACTCTTGAGTTATTTTGAGTACCTATTACTATTGGTCACCAGGTTAGTAGTACTCTGTGTAATAGCAACATATGAGGAAACTTGGTCCTGGATCTGATGGGACATTTAGTTGGAATAAAAGTTATTAGCTATATATAGATATTTTTCAAAGACCTTAATAACTAAGACTCTGTAAACATAAAGTTTACCTTAGTTAAACCCTGAGCTTATGTTGTAGGTTCAAAATCAGAATCTAGTATGGTATTCTGAGAAGACTTGATTTCTAGTTCTGGCTTTGTATCTAATGAACTTTGTGACCTTGGGCAAATCACTTTGACATCTCAAGGCCTCAGCCTCTCCATTTATAAAATTAAAGAGTTGAAGATGATTTCTAAGTTCTCTTCTCAGTTTATATTGTGATAATCTTTCTGGATTTCCTAGAAGTGAAATGGGTATAATAATACCATTCACTTGGTCACTGTGCAGACAGAATTAAATAATGTATATGAGGGACAGCTAAGGGGGGTAGTGAATAAAGCACCAGCCTTGGACTCAGGAAGATCTGAGGTCAAATCTAGCCTCAGACACTAAATAGATTTATGACCTTGATTAAGTCACTTAAGCCTCCTCCCTCTGCCCCCCAAAAATATATTGTGAAAGTGTTTTGAAAATTTTTAAGGTACTGACTTCTTATTATGATAGTAAATTAAGATTGTAGAGAAGTCTGACTCTCCTACATAAATCCAGGCAAATATCTTTGAAGAACCCCCAAAATACTAATAATAAAGAAAATAAGAATGAAACAGAAGTAATGTCCTCCAGAATTCCACATAAAAGATGTTTAGAACCTGGCAATTACAGTGAGAAGAGTTTCACTATGGATACCAAATATCAGATTCCTTTAAAACACGACATTTTTTAAAAGCCCTGGATGTATATTTCAAAAAATCATAAAACTGCTCATATCTAGTAGAACCAGAGGACAAATGAAACTGGAAAGAACCCACTTCCTGAAAAGAAACCTCAACTAAAAATATCCACAAGTAACATAGGCAGTCCAGAGGTCCCATGACAAAGGAAAAATACTAGAAAGCAGCCAGAAAGAGCGCTCAAGTAATGAGGGACCAGTCAGGATCCACAGACCAATGAGACAACTCCAGAAAAGGAGAGAAGAGTCTTAGAATACAATATTTCAAAACACAAAAGCCAAAGGATTATAATCAGTATTAATGTATATTTAAAAAAGGAGCATATTCTAAAGGGGGAAAATGGACCTTTAATAGACAACAGAATTCTTGGTCACTCTATTAAAAAGGCTGAGTAGAAACTTTGAAATTAAGCCCAAAGTGAAGGAGAATCTAGGAAGGTAAGTACAGCCCTTCCTGAGGGGAGTAATCAGGAGAGACCAAATGATGGTGGACTCCTTAGAAAGGTATCCCTTTAGAAGCCTCATGCCTTTGGAGATCACAGAGGGAGTTTAAGTTCAGAGCAGCTTTGTTTAGTTGTGCTAGTTTTAAGAGAGCAAATAGGAATGCACTAGGGAAGAAAGATGGAACCTGAGTGATATATGTGAAAATGAGTATACTAACATGGAAGAAAATGGGATGGGAGAGCAGGATCTCTTAGCACTCTTCTTATTTGAACCTGATCCAAAAGGTTGGACATAGAAGTGGAATCACAGAGTTTAGTGTCAACATTACCCATCTCAACTGGGATACAGGAAGAGAGATGAGGGAGGAGTAGTGGAGAATCATATAAAGAGAAAATTAGGTTTGGGGAGCAGATTGTTATAAGCCAGACAAACTTCAATCAAGTCACCAATCATTTATTAAGTATTTATCATGTATCAGGCACTGGGAATATAGAGAAAGGTAAAAAAAAGAGTCCCTGCCTTGAAGGAGCCCACAATCTGATGTTTATAACTGATGTGCAGTTATATACAAGTAACATATTAAACAGGATAAATTGAAGATAATCATTAGAGGGAAGACATCAAGGAGAATCAGGAAAGGTCTATTGGAGAAGGTGAGATTTTAGCTGAGACTGAGGAAGCCAAGAGGTAAAGAAGGGGAGGAAAAGGATTCTAGGTATTGAGAAAAAATACTACAAGATCATGAGGTCAGGAGAATGAATATCTTGTGTGAGAAATAGTGATGAAGCCAGTGTCACTGAACCAAGGAATATGTAGTTTGGAGTAAGGTAAGGAAAACTGGAAAAAATAGGAAGGACTTTAAAAAGCCAAATAAAAGATCTATTTTTGATTCTGGAAATAATATGTCACTGAGACATACTGAAAGGGAGTGAGGTGTAGTCCTCTGCAATAGGATGATCCCTTTTTATAGCTGAGTGGGGGAGATAGTGCAACGGGGAGCAGCATGAGGCAAGGGGATTAACCAGTGAGCTTTTGGGAGTGGTCCAGGAGTGACTTAAGAGGCTGTGTACCAAGGTGCTGGTGGTGGTGGTGGTGGTGGTTTCAAAAGAGAGAAGTATCCAAGAGATATTTTCAAAGGTAAAATTGAGCCAGGGTGACCTTAAGGATGGTGGAGCTCTCAACAGCACCAAGGAAATTCAGAAAGAATTAAATAAAAAGGAAACTTCAAGGGGTTGATCTTAAAGTATGACTTAAGAGGAATATGTTAGAATTATAAAGGAAAATTAAAGAAGAGAGGTGAGGGGGTGGCTAGGTAGTACAGTGGATAGCGCACTGACCCTGGAGTCAGGAGGACCTGAGTTCAAATCCAGCCTCAGACACTTAATAATTACCTAGCTCTATGACCTTGGGAAAGTCACTTAATTCCATTGCCTTGCAACCCCCCCCCCCCCCCGAAAAGAGGAGAAGCAAAGGAGAAGAAACATCTCTCTTCACTTATAGATCATTTTTTTTTAGATTTTTGCAAGGCAAACGGGGTTAAGTGGCTTGCCCAAGGCTAGGTAATTACTAAGTGTCTGAGACCGGATTTGAACCCAGGTACTCCTGACTCCAGGGCGGGTACTTTATCCAACTACACCACCTAGCTGCCCCCACTTACAGATTTTTACAGATTTTTTTTGAGGTAGTAATTTACCTAGAGTCATACAGCTAGTAAGTGTCAAGTATCTGAGGCCAGATCTGAACCTAGGTCCTCCTGATTCTAGGACCAGTGCATTATCTACTGTGCCACTTAGTGCCCTTCACTTACAGAGTTCAGTTGTTTAGTCTCTATATTTTTGGGTTTTTGGTTTTTTTTTTGCAAGGCAATGGGGTTAAGTGGCTTGCCCAAGGCCACACAGCTAGGTAATTAAGTGTCTGAGGCCAGATTTGAACTTGGGTACTCCTGACTCAAAGGCTGGTGCTCTGTCCACTGCACCACCTAGCTGCCCCATTTGGTCTATTTTTGTATTATGGGTTTTTTTTTTATATAGAAAGTAAGCACATGGGGCAGCTAGTATGTAATGAGCTTATGCATAAAGTGGAAGATGATTGAATGTATTAGAAAACAATCCAGTCAAACATTGTTTACAGGAAACATGCTTGAAACAAAAAATCAACAAAAGAATTAAAGGAATGAAATAGAATTCACACCTCAGGTGAATTTTTTTTAAAAAAGGGCTAGCAATCTTAATCTCAGACAAGGTAAAGAGTTAAGCAAGAAAAATGTGTTGTTTAAAAGTAGCGTAGATAGTAAAATCAATACTTAATGTATAAGATGTCCCCAAAAGACTTAGTGTGGTTTCATGCTTCTTAAAAACTGTATATCACAAATTGACATTGCATTGAAGTAGTTAAAGGGAAAATTAATTGAATATTGGGAGAAATAACCAGAAAAATTAATGAAAAACTCTGTGTGAAAAAAACTATGAAAAACTGTGCCTTTTTAGACTTAGATGAGTCTAATAAAAGAGAAGTTAGAAATATATATATATATATATGTACACGAATACTATATGTATATATAGAGATGTATGTGTGTGTGTGTGTGTGTGTGTGTGTGTGTGTGTGCATCTGTGTATACATGTGGTAAAATGTTGGCCTTGGAGTCAAGAAGATCTGAGTTTGACTCCTATCTCAGACACTAGCTGTACCTCTGAGCAAGTCACTTAGCCTTTCTGAAGCTCTCCTCTTTAAAGGTAGTAGTACTTAGAGCTGTTGCAAGGAGCAAATTCAACAATATGTAAAGTGTTTTGTAAACCTTAAAGTACTCTATAAATGTTTACCATCTCTACTGGTTACTCAGTATTAATATTGAAAGGAATATATAGCTAGCTGTGGATGATACTTTTACAAAAATTGACCAGTGTTGAAAAGGAACAAAAATTTCATCAACAAATGTAGAAAAGCATGAATATTAAACATGTCCCTTACCACAATATAACAAAAATTATAATTAATAAGGAACCCTTGAAGAAAAGAGTCAAATGAAGAACATTTCATCCTAAAAAATTGGTGAATCAAAGAATAATCATAGAAATAATACGTAATTTATTCAAGAAAAATTTAATGACAACTTAAATTTTTGTGATTCAGACAAAGTAGTCCTCTAGGGAAATATTTCTGTCTCATTATTCATTCCTAAGAAAGAGCAGAACAGATCAATGAATTGAGTATGTATTAGCTCAATTAAAAACAAAAATAAATTATGAAAAACAGAAAAATTGAACAAAGTTAAAAGCAAAGAAAATAGGAACTGATAAAAATAAGCTGTTTATTTGAAGAAAAAAGATAAACTCTTAGCTTATCTCATCCAAAAAATAAAGAAAAAATTATCAGTTTCAAAAGTTTAAAAAAAGATATTTCATAAATAGAGTAGGAATTATTAGAAATTTTTGTTTTGGAAAAACTGATAAAATGGATGAATATTTACAAAAAAAGCCCAAATTAAAAGAAAAAAAGAATTTTAATAACCCAGTCTTTCATTTATTTTTTTATTGAAGATTTTATTTTGAGTTTTACAATTTTTTCTCCTAATCTTACGTTCCCCCCCCAAGAAGATAATTTGTTAGTCTTTACTTTGTTTCCATGGTATACATTGATCTAAGTTGAATGTTATGAGAGAAATCATGTCCTTTTAAGGAAAAAAATAGATAGAAATTTTTATATAATAAGTTAATGGTTTTTTTTTTAATTAAATTGTTCAAATTCCACAATTCTTTCTCAGAATATAGATGGTATTCTCCATCGCAGATATTACAAAATTGCATCTGATTGTTGCACTGATAGATTGAGCAAATTCATTAAGGTAGATCATCACCCCCATGTTGCTGTTAGGGTGTACAATGTTCTTCTGGTTCTTGCTCAGCATTAGTTCATACAAATCCTTCCAGGCTTCCCTGAATTCCATCCTTCTTGGTTTCTAATAGAACAATAGCATTCCATCACATACATATCCCACAGTTTAATTAAGCCATTCCCCACTTGATAGACATTCACTGAATTTCTTTGCCACCATAAACAGGGCTGCTATGAATATTTTTGTACAAGTGATGTTTTTACACTTTTTCATCATCTCTTCAGGGTATAGGCCCAGTAGTGGTATTGCTGGATCAAAGAGTATGCACATTTTTGTTGCCCTTTGAGCATAATTCCAAGTTGCTCTCCAGAAAGGTTGGATGTGTTCACAGTTCCACCAACAGTGTATTAGTGTCCCAGTTTTCCCACATCCCTTCCAACGTTAATCAAACATAAGAAGAACTGAAGAAGCTACTGAAAAGTTCTCCCCCCCCCGAAAAAAAATGTGCTGTTTTCTTCTTTAACAATGTTAAATTTTGGGAGATTTACTTTTTACTTCTTTTTCAGATTTGGCGCTTTGACTATGGATGGTGGACTTCGGAATGTTGATTGCCTCTAACTTTCTGAGAAGGTTGAAAAAAACCTCATTCAATTTGCACAAGAAAAAAATGCTTTGGGGGCATTAAATGTTAGTGACTGCAGGTGTCCTGTTTCTATATTTCAGTATTTGACACAAGCATGTAAATATGTACTATATTGTAAATATATAAAAATATATAAATTTTTGGCTGCTGCTCAAATGTACTTTTCTCTTTTAACATTTATAATCAAGTGAGGAACTTTACCTCAGTGAGCACTAGTACATGATCATGATAAATATTTAGAGATAATGATATTTCTAAGCTACTTTGAACAGAAGACTAGATGAGCCATAGCTTGCTCTAGCTTCTAAAGAAGAATTTTAGGTGGACCCAAAATCTATGTTGTATATTACTGTATTGCATCCTTAAAATTCAGAGATTGAATCAGTTTTTATTGCTGATGAGACTTCTGGTTGTAATTTTGGGGGCAAGAGCAAGAATAGAAGAAATTGTTTTTCTTGTCTTGGCTTTTGTTTTGTGGGAATTGGGAATTGAACTTGTGTATTTCTTTTTAGAAGGAAAATGAGATGACCTAATCAGTCTACGCTGCCCAGGTCACTGATTACTCTGGGGAAATCTGATTATTTTAGAATAAGATCTAAAGCAAAATTTTAGCTGTTTAATCGTTAACCCCCTCTCCCCCCACCTCTGATAGCCATAAAACTTGGTTGTGATTTTGATACAGAACTTAAACTAGGGGCAACTGAGATGTTAATGTATTCATTTCCTATCATCTTTTCTAAAACTAGTTTTGCTTAATATTTTAAAGAAGTTAATGAATATAATTGTTTTTATGAGAAGAATGTATGCATATAGTTCAAATGAGAAAAATTCTTATTTTTTAAAAGAAATAATATGGATTATGGTGGTAAAAGGACTTTATGTCCTTCAAGTAGAAGAGCAATTTTTTGTCTTATATTCCCAGAGGTTTTGCAAACTTAGTAAGGTTTCGTTCATTCAACAAATATTTATTAAGCACAAACCCTATAGGGATTACAGGAAAAAATAAAATATGATCCTTGCCCTCATGGAACTTAATCTACTAAGGGAGGTGAGACCAGATAAGACCAGAAATACACAAGTAATACAGGGTAAACTGTTTAAAAGACATAAAGGAGAGGCAAAATTTTCTTCTGCAGAAAATGGAAAGGGGTAAATCAGGGAATGCTTCAAGGAGATCACATGTGAACTAAGCCTTGAAGAAAAGGTAAGAATTAAGCACAGTTAGGGGAAGTGCATTCCAGGTAAAGGGAATAGCATGAGCCAAGGCACAAAACTGGAAGAGTACTCCTAGTAAAGCAACAAGTGGTTTGGCTAGAATGTAGGCAGCATAGATATAGATTGGAGCCAAATGATAATCCCTTTAACCCAAAAAGAGTTTTCTTATTGAAAGGATTTCCAAGAATTGCAAACTGAAGGGTTGTGCTCAGCACTTATTTTTATTATTCCACCAATAATTTTTGTAATGATTAGTTTTGGTCTCAGACATATCAGATCTGTGAGTATTGTTTTGATCTGTGTATCATGATTCCCTGACAAAAACAGCAATGGAAAATAAACCAATTTTTAAAAACTGACATTGTATTAAGATTTTCTTTGGAAAAATGATGCATTATTGTATGGGGACAATTTAAGCTACCCATGTATTCATTAAATAAATGCATGAGTGAATGGCTTTATTTACTTAAATATAGCATCAACAGCCAATCAATTTTATGGTCTGAGTGTGTTTTTCTTCAAATGACACATTTTCCTAAAGTTCCATTATGTTAAATATTTAATTGTAACATCTTTAGATTTTTATATCGCCAGTCTTAAGCAAGACTATCAAAGAAACTATACGTATATGTAGCCTGATTGTCATCAGTCTTAGATGAAGATTTTTTTCATTACAGGATTTAGTGTCATATATAAACTATGCGTCATTAGTTTGCCCATTTTAACCCTAGAAATATATAATCATAGTCCAAAATGTTTTAAGACAATGAATGCATTTTGCTTTTAAAACAATTTTATAGAGTGCAGGAAGACTAGCCAAGATGGTGGAAAAGGAAGTTGTTCAACCAAGTTCTTCCCCACCTACTATTTCATGAAGATATAGAAAATGCTTCAGAGTTCTTATCAGGAAATCAAAGAAAAGTCAGTATTTCAGCTCAAGTCAGAATGGGAGAGATGAAGTCTGCAGATCCTGTGTATGGTAGCTAGCCAGGTTTAGTTGCACCCGCACACCAGGACTAAAAGAAGGCCACAGTTTTGAACCAGGGAAAGAGATCCCCAGAACAAACCTCACCATGTTCAGGGAGCACAGGTGCTGGGTCCTAGGTCCTAGATCCAGCACTGAGGAGGCATGGTCTTCCAGGGCAAGGATTAGATATCGTCTCCCCACAGTGGAGGCAAGCTACAGAACTCTGACCTAGGAGTCAAGCTGAGTCTCAGATCAGTTGCCAATCCAGGTCAAAACTGGAGTGGAATACCCAGGAAAAGAGCCCAGGCCTGAGGGAACCTCAGAGTTCTGCCATTCTGAAACTGTGGATCAACCACAAACCCACTGTTGTCAAGTCTAGAGAGCAATGCTCAAATTCAACTGGACCAGGGCACTTTAGACGTTGAAAGCTAGCACAGCTCCTGCCTAGGCTATCCTTGAGTTCCTGGAATCACACTCAAGACCCTGAGAAATCAAGAGACAAGGAGATACAAAATAAAACCAAGCAAAATGCAGAAATGGGCAGTCTGGCCTTAACAAAGTTCCAAAGGCAGGAAATCTGGAGGAATAAAGATATTACGGTGACAGAGGCTCTCAAGACAAATATTCAAGAGAGTGATTCCAAAACATCTACAAGAAAGACCTTCAAAGAGAATCAGTTTGCCATAGAATACGTACAAGAAACTATGCAAGAGTTTTTTTAAATTTTTTTTAACTTTTGTTTAAAGCAATAAGGTTAAGTGACTTGCCCAAGGCCACACAGCTAGGCAACTATTAAGTGTCTGCGGTGGGATTTGAACTCAGGTCCTCCTGACTCCAGGGCTGGTGCTCTACCCACTCCGCCACCTAGCGGCCCTTATGCAAGAGTTTTAAAAGAGCTAAAAATCATTTGTTAAATGAAAGTACTTATGGAAACATTTGAAAACATGGACAGTACCAGAGATAAAAATGGAACAGAAGTGAGAGCTATGAAAAAAAGAAATGAAAAGTGAATTCACATAAGAAGTATGAAACTTTGCCCAAACAAAAGACTATGAAAATTAGAATGGAACAAATGACTTCATGAGGCAAAATATTTAAACAGTGGAAAAACTCCCTTTGGAAAAAAATAGAACCATAAGACATCATATATAGAAAGCAACTGATCTGGAATCATCAATGAGATAATTTTAAAATTATTGAACTACTTGAAAATCATGGCAAAAAAGGAGCTTAAACATCATATTTCCAGAAATTAAAAGAAAACTGTCCCACCTTTCTTAGATGGGTAAAATAAAAATAGAATTCATTAGTGACCAGAGAGAAACCTCAAAATGAAAAATTCCAGGAACATTATAGCCAAAATTCAGAGCTTCCAGGTCAGGGGAAAGAATTCAAGGTCCAAGGAGCCATAGTTAGGATCACACAAGGTTTGTCAGCCATCAGTATAAAGAATTGGAGAGCTTCTGGAAAGCAGGAGACTTAGTAAAAGGAAAAATAGATCCTTGATGAAGTAGAGGAATTCCATAGCATTCCTGATTTAAAACAAAACAAACCAAAAAACCAGAACACAAAAAAACTTTGAAATACAAATACAGGACCCAAATGAAACATAAAAACTAAATATGAGTGAACTATCATGTGGAACAAAATAAGTAAAAATGATGGAGACAGATACATTTATCATCCCCAAATCTCATCAGGACTCAAAAAAGTTATAAGACTGAGGGCCTGAAAGGTTTGTTTTTGAATTTTGATCTTTGGCAAAGAGGGAAATGGTGAGGAAAGATGGAAGGATGGGGGAGGTCATCTCATAATTTGGTTGTACAAATAGAAGTTTACAAATAAAGATGTCAGGGAAACATGAATTTTGAACCTCATTTTCATCTGAATTGGTTAAAGGAGGGAAGAATATGTGTTCACATTTAGGTGCAGAAAAAGTTTACTCACCTAGGAAAGGGGCAAAGGGAAAAATAAGAAAGTAAGTTCAAAGTAGTCTAGTTCTAAATGAAACAAACTGTAAATATAGAAGATATATGGAAAAGAAGAGATTTAAAGGAATAAAAGAAATAAGGACCTATGATTGTGTTCCAAGAGAGAAGAGGACAGAAAAAAAGAGGCAAATTATATCAAATCTAGAACCCAGGTGCTGAACATTGTCTGCTCTCACCATACTCTATAAAGAGGGAATGGAAAATTGATTGATGACCAATCAAGATTCCAAAGGACTTGTGAAACTACTATTCACTTCTTTTAGTTTGGTGGACTCAGTACAGATTGACTTTACTCCAAATCAACAATGATTAGAGAAATGCAAAATTAAAGTGTCTGAGGTTCCATTTATATACTATGAATTTTTTTCTTTTTTAAATTTAATTTTATGTAATTTTGTTACCTTGTAAGTTCCAAACTTTCTTACTTCCTCCATCATTACCCCACATAGAGAAGTCCACCATTTAGTGCCAACCGTGAATTCAGGAGGACCAGAATTCAAATCTGGCCTCAGACACTAGCAGTGTGATCTTGGGCAAGTTATTTAATCATGAATGCCTCTCATCCAGAGCCATCTCCAGTCATCCTGATTCCTATTTGGTCACTGAACCCAGATGACTGGAGGAGAAAGTGAGACTGGTGACGTAGCACAGCATCCTCTCACTGAAATCCAATTCACATGCTTGTAGTGGCATCACCTCTCTAATGTCATAATCTTTGAAAATGAAGGATGGGGGTGGCTAGGTGGCACAGTGGATAGAGAACCGGCTCTGGAGTCAGGAGTACCTGAGTTCAAATCTGGCCTCAGACACTTAATAATTACCTAGCTGTGTGGTCTTGTGCAAGCCACTTAACCCCATTGCCTTGCAAAAACCTTAAAAAAAAATGAAGGATGAACTCTGTGTGTGTGTGTGTGTGTGTGTGTGTGTGTGTGTGTGTGTGTGTGTGTGTGTTAAACCATACTATTATTTATCAATTTTTTCTCTGGAGATGGATTGCATCTTCATAGATCCTTTGAAATTGAGTTGAAT
Organism: Macrotis lagotis; assembly: GCF_037893015.1. NCBI lineage: Eukaryota > Metazoa > Chordata > Mammalia > Peramelemorphia > Peramelidae > Macrotis > Macrotis lagotis. The sequence goes on along the minus strand of NC_133659.1, from coordinate 279,074,488 downwards.
ATTTGTAATATTCAGATTAGCTTAGTTATTCTTTGAACTTAACTGCTGTTACTATATACATTCTCTTGATTCTACTCATTTCACTTTTTATTATTTCATGCATGTCTTTCCATGTTTTTCTAAAATCAACCTGCTTATCATTTCTTCCATCATACATAGTACTATTCCTGAACTTGTTTATCCATTCCCTAATTGATGGATATACACCCTCAATTTCCAATTCTTTGCCACCACAAAGAGAACTGATAAGAAAACATTAGAATATCTTTTCTTTTTCCCTGGAAACAGACCAGTAAAAATAGTGGTGGTGCTAGGTTAAATTTCATAAGACTTTAATTCAGATTGCTCTCCAAAAGGATTGGATCAATTCAGTTTCATCAACAATGTATTAATGTTCCAATTTTTCCACATCCCCTCCAATATTTCTCATTTTCTCTTTTATCGTTTTTTTTAAAAATTTTTGCAAGGCAGTGGGATTAGGTGACTTGCCCCAAGGTCACATAGTTTTTTAATTATTGTGTGAGACTGGATTTGAACTCAGATCCTTCTGACTCCAGGGCTGGTGATCCATCCACTGCACCTACATTTTATCATTTTAGCAAATCTGATTGGTGTGAAATGATATCTCAAAATGTTCATTTGCATTTCTATAATTAATAATGATTTAGAGCATTTTTTCCTGTGTCAATTTATAGCTTTGATTTTTTCCTCCAAAAACTGCCTTTTTATTTCCTTTGACCAACATTCAATTGGAAAATGATTCATATTATAAATTTGACAAAATTTTTTAAGTATAGGGATATGCGATCCTTATCCAAGAAACTGACTATAATTTTTTCCCCAAAATTTCTGCTTTCTTTCTAATCTTGATTACATTGATTTTTATTTGTTAAATTTTAATGTAACCAAAATTATCCATTTTATATCTCACAATGGTCTCTATCTCTTGTTCATAAATTCTCTTCTCTATAAGTCTGATAGATAATGTGTTTCATGTTTTTATGATATCTCTCTTTATATCTAGGCCTTTTTTGTCTTTATCTTGGTAAATGGTATTAAAAAATTGATTTTTAGGCAATTTCTTTCACACTGCTTTCCAGTTTACTAAATTTTTTTTAAACCAAATAGTGAATTCTTATCCCAAAAGCTTAACTTTATACATTTGCTAAACACAAGATTTCTACAGTCATTAACTACTTTGTGTTTTTTATCTATTCTGTTCCACTGATCCGCCTTTCTATTTCTTGACCAGTATCAGGGAGTTTTGAAAATTACCACCTTATAATACAGTTTGATATCTGATACTGTAAACCTCCTTTCTTGACATTTTTTCCTCTTTATTCCTTTGATAGTCTTATCTTTTGTTCTTCCAAATGAATTTGCTTATTTTTTTCTGGTTCAATAAAATAACTTTTTGATTATTTATTTGGGATGGCAATGAATAAGTGTATTAGTATGTACTCATTTGTCCTCAGCCACAGCCACAGCCACAGCCTGGGCCTCAAGTCCAGTGCCAGCAGAAGGGTCTGTACCCTTCCCCTGATCAACCATCTGACCCCACCCCCACTGCCCATGGGCTGAAAGTTCCCAAAGCTGAGGTTGCTGCCCCCAGGGCTAGTTATTTGTTGATTCAGCAGTATCTGCCTAAAGGTATCAGCACTTCAATCAGGCCAAACCAACTCCCCCCCCCCCTTTTCCAGGGGTCAGGTCTTTTTTTTAAGATCCTCCTATGTTGTTTTAGGTTGGGCAACTGCTTTAACCTGATATTATTTCTGTTGTTCTAAAGTTAACTCTTGAGTCATTATTTTAAATTATTTCTGAGAGAATTTAGAGAGCCAGTTAATTTCCTTCCTTATTCTGTCATTCTCCCAGGATCTTCTGGCTTATACCATCAAACTCTTATGGCAGGTCTATTTTTGCCAATCTCCCTGCACTCATTTTGAGGAATTATTAAATTTTAGCCCTAGTTATCTAAGTATCAAGGACTCTCAAAAAATTGAAAAGCTGCCTCATTTGCTAAAGAACCCAGAAAATCATGATTCTTGATCATGTAAGCTTTTATGTGAGCTAAGAACAAGAGGTTAATGTTGGTAAGAATATAAGAAAGAAGTTAGAAAATAATGATGAAACTTTGAGAAAAAGTTCTAGTCCAACATTAGCAGGAACAAGTAATCACAAATACCAAAAATGTTTCTTTTCTTTCAAACTTAAAGCTCTAACCTGTCAGTTTTTTTTTAACATTCCACAATTCATCCCACCCACAGGAAGGATATTTTTCCTTTATGTTTGAGGTTCGCATATAGAAAATTGATGTCTGCTATTCAAACAAGTTTTTAAAAACCAGTAATTGGTAGGAATGTGCCAGTTGCGGGGTCAGGGTTCAACCAGTACATCTGTGCTCAAAATAAATTTCAAGTATTACCCTGTTGTTTTAGCTGGTTTTCCTTCTCTGCTCTCCACTCCCCACTTTAAGAAAATGTCAGGTCCAGGGCAGCTAGGTGGCAAAGTGGATAGAACACTGGTATTGGAGTCAGGAGGACCTGAGTTCAAATTTGACCTCAGACACTTAATTACCTGTGTGGCCTTGGGCAAGTCACTTAACCCCATTGCCTTACAAAAATAAAAAAAAAAAAGAAAAGAAAAGTTAAGGTCAAAATTCTTAAATCTTCAAGGGAGAATGAAGAACAAATAGAGTTGATACAAGAATGAGCACTCCTGCATGCTTCTAATTTGCAGCTTCCTTTTTTCCAAACAAATTATCTTGAAAATTTAGGTGGTAAACACATAACTTAAAGATTATATCAGACTATCTTAGAGATGAATTTAATTGATTTAAAAACCTGCAATGAAACAGCAAAATATCAAAAAGATATATAGGATATCATTTGAGAATCACCATGCAAGGTGTCTAGTAGGTGATCATTGGATACATGTCAAATGTATTTCAGTTGAACTTAATCAGTTGAGATAATGTAAATTAAAGTGATTTTGAATGTGGCCTCACTGAAATAATCAAGGATCAAAATGGAATCTCTAGACAGAAAGCATCTTGAACAGGAATAACACCATAGTCAAAAGTTCTAGAAGAATTTTGGATACCCAGGAACAAAGAAATGGGACAAAGAAATGATGAAGAGGATGAAATCTGAATGTCTTCATGAGGAAACAGGATACATGCACACAAGACAATAGATTCATAAAGTGTTTTTTTCTTTTTTCCATTTATCCAAACACTGTCAACTTAATCCTTTTCATATTTGTGATAAGCTAAACACTGAGTTTAGAGTATGAGAACCTTGCCATTTCTTATATATTCTTTGTACAAATTGGTTGATCTCGGTACCAAGATCCTTGATACAAAATAGAGATGATGCTTCCATGACCTTCCTCATTGAACTGTTGTAAAGTGCACCCTCTATAAACCTTGTATTTAAATTCAAGATGATTATTTGAATCAACTAGTATTGGCATTTTTTAGGGAATCTATTAGTACACTGCTACTCTATGATTTTGGATAATTAATGCTTTAGTTAGCACGTTGCCCTGATGCTAGATTTGAGGGGTCCTGATTTTCTGAATGTCTCAATGAAATGACATGTGCATCCATGCACAAAAAAAGGGGGGTGGGTTGCTTTAAAATTTTCATTAACTGTTGAATCAGGTTAGGATTTCTGAAGCTTAAAGATCTTTCTTTAGAAAGAACATCTATTAATACAACTTCTTGTTACAAGGAGTAAGGTCTAAAGGACAAACCAAAGGAATGACAAGAGGAAAGGGATTTAGGGCTAACAGGTGGTCAAGAGACATGCTGGCTGAAACTTGTTCACAGTTAATGTGTCACATGTGGGTGTTTATGGGTTTTTCTCCTTTATCCTTTCTGTAGGGTAATTCTTGATGTCACCCTGGACTGCTTCTAGCTAGAGCTATGGCCATAAGAAATGATTTTAGCAAAACTATCCGAAGGATAGCCCGACTCTTTTACTGGTTCCCCAAATCACTGATTTGCTCAAGGAGTCAAAAATTCAAGCTACTTTGGAGCCAGGGTGGGGGTAAGTTACTTTAGATTAACGTTGCTTTAGCTACATTTTTTTCCTGTTACTAAATTTGAATTTAAAAATTCAGGTCCTTGAAAAAAAAAGGTTTTAAAAAACCATTTGATATGGTCATGTGGGAGAAAATGGAGCATGAATGAAACAAGCAATTTTGGCTGAGACAATAAAATCATGACATTTACTTTAATGTAGTTTCATGTTTTTACAATTATTTAGAATCAAAGTTTCCTCAACTGTAAAATGGGAAATAATAATGGTACCTAACTCCCACAGTCATTGTGAGAATACAATAAAATTTTTAAAGCATATTGCAAAATTTAAAATACCAAATAAGTGCTAACTATTATTATTATTACATTTCTAAAGAAATATGAAGGAATTTTTTTGCATTTAATTTTTGAAAGCATTTGATTTTGCTATTGGTATTGTATAAGCCACTGGTTCTCAAACTATTTGGTCTCAGGATACCTTTATACTCTTAAAAAATTATTGAATACTCCAAAGAACTTTTGCTTATGAATTATTGCTTTATTTGAAATGAAAAATATCTTAATATTATGAAAATATTTTTGATTTTATGGACTTCCAGAAAGGGTTTTGAAGACCCCCAGAGATACCTGGACTATACTTTGAGAACTGCTGCTTTAGACAAAACTAAATAGAAAGTATAGATTACCATCTTAAAAATCATACATTGCCCTTCCACTCCCCACCCAAATGGTGACCCATCAGTTAATCTAAATTTTATACTTTTGAGTTGTTTGCATTAGTCTAAGTCAGGGTGTCGTATGTTTTAGTTAAGGTTAAGTAGGAGATGAAGAATTTGAAATACCAGGAATTTGTGACTGATGATTTGTTGGGTACCTTCCAGAACTAACTTCCATTCTGACCTGATCAGAGTGATCACTAGACTACTCAGGACTGGGGGCAAAAATGATGGAATTAGCTGACCTTTCAGGGACTGACTTTTTTACAAGAAAACACAACTAACTGCACCTTCACTTCCACCAAAGCTCTATGAGCAGACATCATCTGTTACACTTGCATTCACCTTAGATGCTGAGTGAATCACTGGATAATACTTCAACATAATATATTGTTTTCACTTTATGTAACCCTCAGTGCTTTCTTACTAGGTTGTCTCTCACTTTGCAGATATAGAATAAAAGCTGTAATAAATGTGCTATATTCTGACAGAAAGAATCAGGATAACAAATCTATTTTTTTTAAGTTTTTGCTAGGCAAATGGGATTAAGTGGCTTGGCCAAGGCCACACAGCTCAGTAATTATTAATTAATCTGAGGCTGGATTTGAACTCAGGTACTTCTGACTCCAAGGCCAGTGCTCTATCCACTGTGCCACTGAGGTACCCCCAAAATTTATTTTTGATCCAAAGATTAGACTTTTTTCATGTTGCCCAAAAGGAGAAAGAATCATCACAGTGCTGAATAGATGCAATACCTTATACTGTCCTTGGTGCATGGATTAATCTTTAATTACAAATTAGGAACTTTATTATTTAAATAACAATAGTATTGATAAAATGTTTTAAGATTTGCAAGGTGTTTCTACAAATATCTCATTTACTTCTCACAATAACCTGAGAAAGAGTTATTATTGTTATCTCCATTTTACAGATGAGGAAACCAAGGCAGAAGCTAAGTGACTTGTTCAGGACCATACAACCAGTAAGGGTCTGAGACCAAAATTGAACTCAGGTTTTCCTGACTCCATCTACTGCACCACCTCTGATCTCTACAAACAGAATCTTGATTCTGAAGTCCTAGCTAATACTTTCTTAGAGAAAGCAATTTTTCTGTTTTCATCATATCTGGTCCAAGTAGCCTCTATAAACTAAGGTCTGATACAAATTAAAACTTGACTTCCTATTAAAAAAATTTCTAAAATGAAAATTTTCATCTTCATTCCATCTTTCCAATTTCACATGTAACCAATAATATTTGGTAATACTTTAAAGAATTATTATGAGGATCAAGTGAAATAATACATATATAAAGTGCTATATACATATCATTTAGGGTTTTTAATATGAGAAAGCAACAATAATATAATAAGAATTCAAACAAATGACTGTAAAGATTGAGAATGTAGACTTCACAAATAAGGATAAAAGGTAGAGTTTGATAGGGCAAATGAGAGATTCAGGCAACATGCTCTAAGAAATTTTTTTTTTTTAATTAAAGATTTTATTTATTTTGAGTTTTACAATTTTTCCCCTAATCTTACTTCCCTCCCCCTCCACCCCTACCCCCATCCCCACCCCCACAGAAGGCAGTTTGTCAGTCTTTACATTGTTTCCATGGTAAATATTGATCCAAATTGAGTGTGATGAGAGAGAAATGATATCCTTAAGGAAGAAACATAAGGTATAAGAGATAGCAAGATCAGACAATAAGATATCAGGGTTTTTTTCCTTTCTAAATTTAAGGTAATAGTCCTTGGTCTTTGTTCAAACTCCACAGTTCTTTCTCTGGATACAGATGGTATTCTCCATTGCAGACAGCCCCAAATTGTCCCTGATTGGTAAACTGATGGAATGAGCAAGTCCATCAAGGTTGATCATCGCCCCCATGTTGCTGTTAGGGTGTACAGTGTTTTGCTGGTTCTGCTCATCTCACTCAGCATCAGTTCATGCAAATCCCTCCAGGCTTCCCTGAATTCCCATCCCTCCTGGTTTCTAATAGAATAATAGTGTCCCATGACAAACATATACCTCAGTTTGCTAAGTCATTCCCCAATTGAAAGACATTTACTTGATTTCCAATTCTTTGCCACCACAGACAGGGCTGCTATGAATATTTTTGTACAAGTGATGTTTTTAGCCTTTTTCATCATCTCTTCAGGGTATAGACCGAGGAGTGGTATGGTGGATCAAAGGGTATGCACATTTTTTTTTACAAATAATGTTTTTTTATACATTAATAAAATATTCTTGTTTAAGTAAACAGAATACCCCCTCCCCCCAAAAAAATACAGACTCACTTGAGCAATAAAGGGGAGAGAAAAATTAAAATAAAAAAAAACAATAGTAGTAATTGTAGGTATGGCCAGGTGGCGCAATGGACAGAGCACCAGCCCTGGAGCCATGAGCACCCAAGCCCACATCTGGCCCCATATACCCAACAATCACCCAGTCGTGTGACATGCAAGCCACCCCAACCCCACTGCCCTGCAAAAACCAAAAAGAAAAAAATAAATAAATAAAAAGACCCAAAATAAAATAAAATAGTAATAATAGTAGGGGTGGCTGGGTGGCAGACAGAGCATTGGCCCCTTGAGCCAGGAGCACCTGGGTCCAAATCTGGCCTCAGACACCCAACAATCACCCTGCTATGCGGCCCCAGGCAGGCCACCCAGCCCCATTTGCCCTGCACCTCCCCAAATAATAATAATAATAATATAAAATGTGCTTGAGTCTTTGTTCCAACACCAATAACTCTGTTGTGGGTGCATCACATTCTTTATGATAAGTCCATGGCAAAAGTTACTTCCATATTTTTCCACGATTTCCATTGCTGATTGCAACTCCCTCCTTTCGTATTTCTCCACTACCATGTATTATATTTTCTCTCTCTTTTCACTCTGTCTCTGCTGTAGGGTAGCTGAGTGGTGCAGCAGACAGATCCCTGGCCCTGGGGCCAAGAGGCCCTGAGCCCCCATACCACCCCTTAGGCCCAGCATCCACGTGGCCCTACGGTCCTGGACAGACTATCCAATCCCAGCCCCTTGCAAGAAGTAAAAAAGAAAATGTGTTATATCTGACCACTCTCCCCCCATGGTCCATCCTCTCCTCCATCACTCACATCCCCTCCTTCCCCCTGTTCCCCCCTTCTTACTCCAGATGTCTATACCCCATTGAGTATATATGCTGTTTCCTCTCCTAGCCACCTCTGATGAGAGCGAAGATTCCCTCATTCCCCCTTTTCTTCCCCCCTTCCATACCATTGCAATAGCTCATTGCAATAAAGAAAAATCGTATTATATGAAATATCTTGGCCTATTCCCCCCTCTCCTTTTTCTTTCTCCCATTACATTTCCTTTTTTTTCTATTGACTCCATTTTTACACCATATTTTATCTTCGAATTCAGCTTTCTCCTGTGCTTCAACTATAAAAGCTCCCTCTACCTGCTCTATTAACTGAGAAGGTTCATATGAGTATTATCAATGTCATTTTTCTATGCAAGAATACATGCAGTTCATCCTCATTAAGTCCCTCATATTTTCCCCTTCTCCTCCAATCTCCATGCTTCACCTGAGTCCTGTATTTGAAGATCAAACCTTCTGTTCAGCTCTGGCCATTCCAACAGGAACATTTGAAATTCCCCTGGTTCATTGAAAGTCCATCTTTTTCCCTGGAAGAGGACATTCAGTTTTTCTGGGTAGTTGATTCTTGGTTGCATTCTAAGCTCTTTTGCCTTCCGGTATATTATATTCCAAGCCCTATGAGCTTTTAATGTAGTTGCTGCTAAGTCCTGTGTGATCCTGACTGTGGCTCCATGATATTTGAATTGTGTCCTTCTGGCTGCTTGTAATATTTTTTTCTTTGACTTGGGAGTTCTGGAACTTGGCTATAATATTCCTAGGGGTTGGTTTTTTGGGATCTCTTTCTTGGGGGGGATCTGTGGATTCTCTCCATTTTTGTCCTTTGCTTCTAGGATATCAGGGCAATTTTCCTGTAGTAATTCTTTCAAGGCTCTTTTCCTGATCATGACTTTCAGGTATTCCAATAATTTTTAAATTATCTTTTCTAAGTCTGTTTTCCATATCAGTTGTTTTTTCAGTGAGATGTTTCACATTTTCTTCTAATCTTTCATTCTTTTGGTTTTGAAGTATTTATTCCTGATTTCTCATAAATTCATCAATCTCTCTGAATTCTATTCTTTGTCTGAAGGATTTGTTCTCCTCAGAGAGTTTTCTTATCTCTTTTTCCATCTGGCCAATTTTGCTTTTTTAAAGCATTCTTCTCCTCAATAACTTTTTGAACTGTTTTATCCATTTGACCTAAGCTGGTTTTTAGCATCCTATTTTCTTCAGCATTTTTTTGGATTTCCTTGACTAGGCTGCTGACTTCATTTTCATGTTTTTCCTGCATCTCTCTCCTTTCTTTTCCCAGTTTTTCTTCCAACTCCCTCATTTGATTTTCAAAGTCTTTTTTGAGCTCTGTCATAGCCTGAGCCCAATTTCTGTTTTTCTTGGAGTCTTTAGATGCAGGAGCTTGTGTTTCCTCATCTTCAGACTGAGTATATTGATCCTTCTTGGGATCATAGATAATGTATTTCTCAATGGTGTTCCTCTTTTTTCTGTACTTGTTCATTTTCCCAGCCTAAGGCTGTTTTGGGGGGTGCTTCCTGAGCTTTTGGGACACTCCCACAAGGGTCTCAGTGTGTGAGGCTCTGTCCTCCCTCCTGGTCCGTGAATGACCATATGTGCCCCCCTTTGCCATGGGGCTGAGGTGGGGGGGGGGCCTTGCTGTTCTATGTGGGGACCTAGACTGCGATCAGGATCTGAATGTGTTCAGAGCCCCAGAGTCCTGTTCCAGGGGCAGAGGACAGAGCTGGGCAGTCTCTCTTTCTTCACTCCCCTCCCTCAGCTCAATGGGCTCATGCCCTGGGGGCTCCTGCTTATGGGCTCTGCCTGCTTATGTTTCCTGGATCTGGCCTGCCTGGGCCACACTGCTCACTGTGTGCCATGAGGGCTGGACTTCACATGCTCGCTCTGGCAGCGGTTCCCCCCATGTTCCCACAATTTGTGCCCGGTGCTCACTGGGGCATAGCTCAGGAAATTCCCCAACTGCTGTGAGCTGCGGCTTCCAGCGCCCTGGGACTCTGGGAGGCTGAAGTTCTTTCGCTGTGGCAGGCCACCCCTCTGGCAGGCTGCCCCTCCAACCCCAGGGAGCAGAGCCTTTCTGCTCTTTTCCAGGTTACCTTGAGTAGGAGAACTACCTCACTGGGTCCCTCTGTGGGTTCTCTCTCTCAAAAATTTAGTTAAAGTCCATAGTTTCAAAGATTTATGAGAGAGCACCTAAGACACGATCTGCTCTTGTCTCCATCTTGGCTCCGCTTCCTCTATGAAAATTTGAGGAAGGAAAAAAACACTATAATCTAGGTAAATCAATGGAAGATTTCATGGAGGAGGTGACTGAGTTTAACCTTGAGTCTAGAAGGAAGAGATTTCTGGGAGTTAGAGCTTGGAAGTGTCTTCCTGATGTGAGGAATAATAGCTAGTGGGAATTCAGAAAGGTGGGTGGGCCTGAAAGAATAAATGGAGATGCATTCTTCCTTATGTACATACAACTTCAGAGAGAAAAATGAATATGTAAAGGGAATACAAAGGTTGGTCCAGGATATACTAAAGGAAGTTCCTACCTCCAATGTTGCAATCATTGATGCTAATCCCAAGATGCTATCATTGCATTGCTCTCTTTGATCTTGTGGTCTCTGCTGGATGGGTCTTACAGTCACCACTGGTCTGGTCGCTACTCTCTTCTAGCCAGTTGGTCTTATTATCTACAAGAAACTTGGTCTTGTGGTCCCTGCTGGATGAATCTTATAGTCACCACTGGACATTATTCTCTTCTAGTTAGTTGGTCTTCTAATCTACACTGGACTTGGTCTTGTGGTCCCTGCTGGATGAGTCTTATGGTCACCATTGGACACCACTCTCCTTTAGCCAGTTGGTATTATAATATATACTAGACCTGGTCTTGTGGTCCTTGCTGGATGGATCTTATAATTATCATTGGACACTTTTCTTCTCTAGCCAGTTGGTTTTATAATCTACACTAGACTTGGTCTTGTGGTCCCTGCTGGATGGGCCTTATGGTCACCATTGGACACCACTTTCCTCTACATACCTGCTTCACTGGATGATGCTTGCTGGCTGCTACTCTGCTAAGCATCTTGAATAAGAATTGCCATATGGTTTCAGTTGAAATAAAGCCCATAGACTTTTCCTAGCTCTTTTAGAAAAGGGAGAGACCCTCTGTAAATGCAAAAAATAAAAGGATTTTCTCAAAGTCTTGACTCTGAAGATGATCACTTCCTATAACAGAAAGTTTGGTTCTCTCTGCCATAAGCCTCACTCCAGATGAACACTCAATATATCTTACAGCTTTCAGAGATGAAAGTTTATGATTCTTGCCCAACCACTACCATGCAGCTCCAAGGTTCAGGATTCCTCAGTTTTGTATTTTTTGTTTCTCCTCTTTTCATGTAGATAAGTAGGTAGAGAAAAGACAGAAAAAAATTAAGGTCAGGATGATGAATTACTGATTCTTTCACCTGTCTAACCATATTCCTGGTCTTTTCACCTACAGATACAGTAGCACAGTGTTGAAGTAGCACAGTTCCTCATAGTTGCATTTAAAACCAAAAGTTGGACATCTCTTAGGCATAGATCATTTAGAAGACAGCAATATCCAGGTGAGATGTAAGAGCACTAGGGTTCTGACTATGTGAGTGGAAGAGATTGAGAGATTTTTGAGGTGACAGAATCAGTAAGACTTGACTGATCACATGTAGGAATTGAAAGAATGAAGACTGATTCTAGAAATGACTCTGAAGTTGTGAAAATGGTTGACTAAAAGAATAATGTTCCTCATAATAGAAATAAGCATATTTGGAGTTGAGGTAGCTTTGAGGGGGAAAGATGAGCCATTTGAGACATGTTGAGTTTAGTGTCTATGAGACACCTACTTGGAAATGTCCAATATGCAGTTTATAATGTGGGCTTGAGGCTTAGGGCTAGATGAATATATAGATTTGGGAGTCATCTGTATAGGGATGATAACTGAATACATGGGAGAAGATTATCATCAAGAGAGAATAAATTGAGAGAAAAGGATCCACAACAGAGCCTTGGGGGATACTCATGAGGAAGGGAAGGCAGTGGATAATGATCTATTATAGGAAACTGAAGAGATAGGAAGAAAAGCCAGAAAGATTGGAAGAGAATCTATGGAGGACAGAATATCCAGGAAGAGGAAGTAGTCAGCAGTTACAGAAACTGCAAAAAAAAAAATTAAGAATGATGAAAATTTAGAAAAATCAGAATAAGAATTATTGCTAACCTTTAGAGAGCAGTTTCATTTGAGTGATGAAGTTGAAACTAAATTGGAATAAGCTGAGAAATTAATGAAAGGGGGTTATTAAATATGATCTAGCATGTTGATCAATACCCTAAAATCATGATATCGATTAGCGTAAGTTCCCTGCTTGCAATCTCTCCTTTGTTCCATCCACCCTTCATATACCAGTTAGTTATCTCCCTAAAGCACAAGTATGATCATTCTTTTGCTCAAAAATATTCAGTAGTCGGGGTGGCTAGGTGGTGCAGTGGATAGAGCACCAGCTCTGGAGTCAGGACTACCTGAGTTTAAATCTGTTCTCAGACACTTAATAATGACCTAGCTGTGTGGCCTTGGGCAAGCCACTTTAACCCCATTGCCTTGCAAAAACTAAAAAAAAAAATTCAGTAGTTTCATATTACCTATAGGATAAAACTTGAGTTCCTTCCTCTGATATTCAAGGCTTTTTATTACCTACTTTTCCAGCCTTACTCATACCATTGCTCTTAAGTGCCAACTTCCATGCATTTGAAAACCATCCTCATTATTATAATCATAACTTTCAAGATGGAAGGAATCTTAGAAGCATTTATTCAAACTCTTCCATTTAACAGATGAAGAAACTGAGACTGCCTTGTGATAAGTACTTGCCCAAAGCCATACAAAAAATAACTACGGTACAACTGCAGATACTATATATTCCAATTCAGTGCTCTTATCTGTCCATAAGACAGATAAGCCTAACTCAGGGGCAAGCTACCCCATAAGACCTTTCCCTGAATTCTCCAATAAGAGGGAATCTCTCTCCCTGCCTAACATCTCATGTTCCTGTTTCCTCCTATATAATTTTTCATAGTAACACATTTTTTCCTGCTAACGTGGAAGATCCTTAAGGACCAACACTGTGTCATTTTTTTCTTTCTGTCCAGTAGCATACTTTTGCACAAAATAAGTATTTAATAAATGTTGAAATAATTCTCATGGTCCTACTTGAAATCCTTTTTTATGATTATATATCATGAACCTACACATCAAATGGAGTAGCACATTTAAAAAGCTTTGCAAATCTTAAAGCAAAAGATAAGTACTTCCTTGCTATTATAATTATTATCGTAGATAAGTAGCACACTGATTTCAGAATAAAAATATGACTTTGGATGCAAACTATCTTTTTAATTTTTTCTTTTTTTTTATTTATTTAATATTTATTCTCATTTTGTACAAATAGTGGTTTTTTACATTAATAAAATAGTCTTGTTTAAGAGTAAATTAAATACCCCCTCCCCCATAAATATAGACTTGCTTAAGCAATAAAGTAAAGGGGAATGAAAAAAATTAAAATTAAAAAAATATAGTAGTAATAATTGTAGGTATGGCCAGGTGGCACGATGGATGGAGCACCATCCCTGGGGCCATGAGCACCCGAGCCCACATCCAGCCTGTACACCCAACAATCCCCCAGCCATGTGACATGCAAGCCACCCCCAACCCCACTGCCCTACAAACCCCCCCCCCTAAAAAAAGACCCAAAATAAAATAAAATAGTAATAATAGTAGGGGTGGCTGGGTGGCAGACAGAGCACTGGCCTCTTGAGCCAGGAGCACCTGGGTCCAAATCCAGCCTCAGACACCCAACAATCACCCTGCTATGCGGCCCCAGGCAGGCCACCCAGCCCCATTTGCCCTGCACCCCCCAAAAAAAATAATAATAATAAAAAAATGTGCTTGAGTCTTTGTTCCAACACCAACAACTCTGTCGCAGGTGGATCACCACATTCTTTATGATAAGTCCATAAAAGTTAATTCCATATTTTTCCACCATTGCCATTGCTGATTCCAACTCCCTCCTTTCGTATTTCTCCATTACCATGTACTATATTTTCTCTCTCCTTTCACTTTGACTCTGCTGTAGGGTAGCTGAGTGGCGCAGATCCCCGGCTCTGGGGCCAAGAAGCCCTGAGCCCCCATACCACCCCTTAGGCCTAGCATCCACCTGGCCCATCCAATTCCAGCCCCTTGCAAGAAGTAAAAAAGAAAATGTGTTATATCTGACCACTCTCCCTCCATGGTCCATCCTCTCCTCCATGACTCATATCCCCCTCTTCCGTCCCCCCTCTCTCCTTCTTACTCCAGATGCCTATACCCCATTGAGTATATATGCTGTTTCCTCTCCTAGCAACCTCTGATGAGAGTGAAGTTTCCCTCATTCCCCCTTACCTTCCCCATTCCATATCATTGCAATAGCTCATTGTAATAAAGAAAAATCTTATTATATGAAATATCTTGGCCTATTCCCCCTCTCCTTTTTCTTTCTCCCATTACATTTCCCTTTTTTTCTATTGACTCCATTTTTACACCATATTTTATCTTTGAATTCAGCTTTCTCCTGTGATTCAACTATAAAACCTCCCTCTACCTGCTGTATTAACTGAGAAGGTTCATATGAGTATTATCAATGTCATTTTTCTATACAGGAATACATGCAGTTCATCCTCATTAAGTCCCTCTATTTTCCCCTTCTCCTCCAATCTCTATGCTTCCCCTGAGTCCTGTATCTGAAGATCAAACTTTCTGTTCAGCTCTGGCCATTCCAACAGGAACATTTGAAATTCCCCTGGTTCATTGAAAGTCCATCTTTTTCCCTGGAAGAGGACATTCAGCCTTTCTGGGTAGTTGATTCTTGGCTGCATTCTAAGCTCTTTTGCCTTCTGGTATATTATATTCTAAGCCCTACGAGCTTCTAACTCCCTCATTTGATTTTCAAAGTCTTTTTTTGAACTCTGTCATAGCCTGAGCCCAATTTCTGTTTTTCTTGGAGTCTTTAGATGCAGGAGCTTGTGCTTCCTCATCTTCAGACTGAGTATTTTGATCCTTCTTGGGCTCATTTGCAAAATATTTCTCAATGGTGTTCCTCTTTTTTCTCTGCTTGCTCATTTTCCCAGCCTGAGACTGGTTTTGGGGTGTTTCCTGAGCTTTTGGGACACTCCCACAAGGGCCTCAGTATGTGAAGCTCTGTCCTCCCTCCTGGTCTGTGAATGACCATATGCCCCCCACCACCACTACAGGGTTGAGGTGGAGGGGGCCCTGCTGTTCTATGTGGGGGCCTAGATGGCGATCAGGATCTGAATTTGGTCAGAGCCCCAGAGTCCTGTTTCAGGGGCAGAGGACAGAGCTGGGCAGTCTCTCTTTCTTCACTCCCCTCCCTAGGTTCAATGGGCTCATGCCCTGGAGGCTCCTGCTTACCGGCTCTGCCTGCTCCTGTTTTCTGGATCTGGGCTGCTGAAAGACCACATTGCTCGCTGTGTGCCCTGAGAGGTCCCCCGCTGTTCCCCCAATTTGTGCTCGGTGCTCCCTGGGGTGTAGCTCAGGAGACTCCCCCACTGCTGTGAGCCCGGCCTCCCAGCACCCTGGGGCTGCTTCCAGGAGGCTGAAGTTCTTGCACTCTGGTGGGCCACCCTTCCGCCAGGCTGCCCCTCCGACCACGGAGCAGAGCCTTTCTGCTCTTTTACAGGTTACCTTGAGTCAGAGAACTGTCTCATTGAGTCCCTCTGTGGATTCTGTCTCTTGAAAGTTTAGTTAGAGTCCTTAGCTTATGAGTTTTATCAGAGAGCACCTAAGACAGGATCCTTTCTTGTCGCCATCTTGGCTCTGCCCCCTATCTTTTTAATCTTAATAGGATTTTTTTTTTTACCAATTATATGTAAAGTTCATTTTCAGTTTCATTTTCACTTTTTTAAAATTTTGAATTCTGAATTTTTTTCTCTTCCACTCTTCTCTCTCCTCTCCCCAAGAAAGACAACAATCTTATATAGGCTGTATTTGCAAATTGATGTTAATTTCCATATTCTATGCTATGGAAGAAGACTGATGCAAACTATTTACATTAATTTTAAGTAAAGAAATTTTTTTGCATTAATCAATTCAAAAGACAAGGGAAATGGGTGCCCATCAGCTGGAGAATGGCTGAACAAATTATGGAATACAAATATGTTATTTTATTTATAGAAGTAACAAATATGAACTATTTACAGAAACTTAAGAAGACAGTTTTCTTAGTGTTCTCTCTCCTACTAAGTCCATAATGTAGCAGGTACATGCCTTTCACTCAACAATCAGGGAATCATCATTCCTAATATTTTATCTCTGTGCTACCTTGCTGCCTTATAGTAGATTCCAATTTTAACCATAGACTGTGAAAATATCAGGACAACTAGAAGGTTGCTTACCTGCCACTCATAACCTATATCCACTTCATTTTGGCCAATGCCCACCACTGGTTCCCTCTTCCATTTATTCCATACCAAGATGCCTCAAAGGCTGGAGTTGCCCAGGGGAGAGAGGGAAGGGGAGTTAGAAGGAATAACCAAATGAGATGTGGGTGAGGCAGCTATATAGTCAGGGATCTGCCCTCAGAAGCCCAATAGAGTGTATGGGAAGAATTGAAAAGATGCAATTTTTTTAGGTTTTTGTAAGGCAATGGGGTTAAATGGCTTGCCCAAGGCCACACAGCTAGGTAATTATTAAGTATCTGAGGCCAGATTTGAGCTCAGGTCTTCCTGACTCCAGAGCTGGTGGTCTATCCACTGCAACACCTAGCCACTCCAAGAGGATGCATTTTCAATGAGTGTCTAGTCAAGTAAGATGAGGGTCAGGTACTTGAGGAAACTTCTCATCCCCCAAAGCATTCATCAGACAACCCCACTCACCAAGCAGAGACACTGTGCTTGGGTCCTGCTATAGTAGAAATGAAAAGACCTGTCCAGTTATTGAAATCTGGACTAAATGATGAAGTTGTAATTTTAAAAGTCTGTTCTACTGCTCTGTAGAGGATACTTTGTAAGGTATAATCTTGTAAGGTTATCTTTTCCCCATTTTGCATTTATAATATATGTACATGTTTTCTCCTCATTAGATTGTAAAATCCTTGAGTGCAGGAGATTATTTTTGCCTTTCTATCCTTAACCCTTAGCATAGTTCCTAGAACACAGTAAGCCCTTAAGATACATTTGTTTATTGATTGACCTCTAAAGCTATTATGGGAGAAATAAGGTAAGTAAAAGACTCAGTTGATGTGGCAGTCCTGGGTACCCCTTCTCTGAGCTGATGGAGTCGACCAAAGGGCAAGAACATTTTTTGTTGGTCAAGGATTTAATGGTGACTTGGCCAAGATTTCCCAAGAAAAGTTTAATCTCCCAGCCCTCTTCCATGAAGAAATATGACAATGTGATGGAGAGTTTTGCAGTAATAAGTTGATCTGGATCAGATAGCAAGACGTTATCAATTTGAGTATGAATCTATGCTTCTAGAATTGCAGTTACGTTTTGAAATTGTCTGAACCTTCCTGACAAGGAGGGTGAACTATGAGGTTGAATTCTGAAGGTGTGTTGTGACCCTTCTCAAGTGAATGAAAATTATTTCTGACTTTTACTATAACTGGTATGACAAAAAAGGCATTAGTCTGGTCACTGATCCTGAAGCTCATAAGCCTGGATCACTGTATCCAGAGCTCTCAAGAAGTCTGAGAATGCAGCTATGATAAAAGGTATTTTGACTTTATCCGATTCATGGTAATCCACAGTGAATCTCTGGGTTCCATGGGTTTCTGAACCAACCAGACAAGGTTGATATAAGGGAAGTTAGTAGATCTCTTCACTCCTATGACTTTCATTTCTTTAAATTAAAAAAATAATCTTCTGAACCTCATCTGGACAGTAGTGGTGTATCTAGTGGACCACCTGGCCACCTGGGATGGTTTGGCCAATTCTAATGGTTTCCATTTAGTATTGCCCACTTCTAAATGTAATAAAAAGATACTACTGATAATCTGGGTTGATAGCAAACCTCTATGCTTCTAAAATATCTATCCCAAAATACCCCCAAACACACACACACACACACACACTCACACCCACTCACACCACCCATCCTCACACACATCCCATAATATAGACTTTAATCATCTCCCCAAACTTGCTTTTCCTTCCATTAACTAAGATATTTCAGACCTAAAAAATGGTTTTCCAAGTCTGGCATGCCTTTCCCTTTGAGATTCCTTACCCACAAAGAACAACTTTGATCAACCCTTTAGGTAAGGTAGTATGGGTCTGGATTTCCTGACCTATTGAACTCCTCCTTCTGCTTTAGGCTAGATATATCATAGTATTTGATTGCTAGGGTTATGAAGGAGGGCAGCATATGTCCAGGGTACTATGGGTATAACTGACCTCCCTGGGATTTTCCAAAACATGCAGATCAAAGGGCTCTAAGGGTTTTCCATCAATCTTGTTTTTCAGAACATTCTGAAAGGAGCCAAATAAAAAAATCACAAGGGAGAATGTCTCTTCACTAGCTCAGATGGTTGAATAGTGACCTGTTCTAGAACCTGCCTTCTCTCCAAAATAGAACAAGCTGATTGCCCAGAGAGGACTAAAGTATTGATCAACCTCACATTCAAATAACTTGTTGCTTTATGTAAAGGGTGTTCTCCTTGACTAAGAGACACCTAGGAGGTAACTGATGGAAAAAATTCTCAAAGTTGGATTGGGCAATGCCAGTGCCCCCAATGAATTCATCCCATAAGGGACAGAAGACAAGTTCCCCGTCATCCAGAAGTCCTTAATTTACTTTCCTAGTTTTTGAATTTCACTAGCAGAATTGAGACTGGTAAAAGTCCAATGGACCATGGTCAGAGCAAACACTAAGTTTTGATTTCTTGTCTGCCGATATTTCTTGAAGTTTTCTAAAATTTTCCTAGTTCTTTCAAGATGAATTCTGAATTTCTTTGTTAGTCATCCCAAGAACTAATTTCACCATACTTTAGGGGGACTTCAAGTATTTCTGAATGTTATAGGTGTTCCCCTCTTATTCATTCTTCATAATCCATTCCATGATTCCCTTTAGTGAAACTGAGGCATCATCCCCATCCCACGGTAGGCTTCTTTCACAGGTCATTCTGTGATTCCATTGGGTATAACTAAGGCATCATTCCTTTTCCAGTAGTTTCCCAAATAAAGAAGTTTCTGAAAAATTATCTAGGATCAAAGTCCCATAGTACCATAGTAGTTGATTTTCCTGTATCAAATGGCCATTTTCCATGAATCTTGCTGATTACACCAAATGCTCTAAACCAGGCAAGACATATTAATGGTCCAGGAATTACCAGCCTAAACTGCATGGACCCAAGACTATCAAGTCAAAAATAACTTGTTTAGCTGCATAAAAGGAAACAGAGGCAGGTTCAGGATATAGATTTCTTTCTTTTTTTAAAGAAAGATTTTATTTATTTTGAGTTTTACAATTTTTCCCTCATTCTTGCTTCCCATTCCACCCCCCCCCCCGAAGGCATTCTGTTAGTCTTTACATTGTTTCCATGGTATACATTGATCTCAGTTGAATGTGATGACAGAGAAATCATATCCTTAAGGAAGAAAAATAAAGTATGAGATAGTAAAATTACATAATAATATAACAGGTTTTTTTCCTAATTTGATGGTAATAGTCTTTGTTCAAAGTCCATAATTCTTTCCCTGGATATAGATGGTATTCCAGGATATAGATTTCTAGAGTACAAAAGTACTCAGGATATACTTGGTTCCGTATATAAAACAATATTTTTCTATAACATAGTTTTTGTTGCTGTTCACTTGTATTCAACACTTTGTAATCCCATGGACTGTATTGTTCATGGGGTTTTTGTGGCAAGGATACTGGAGTGATTTGTCATTTCTTTAGAATATAACAAGCAGAAGTTAAGTGACTTGCCCAGAATCACCCAGATAGTAAAGGTCTGAAGTCAGATTTGAACTTTGGCCTTCTTGACTCCAGAAATCTATCCACTGAACAACCTAGTTGTCTCCTAAAGGTTAAGTGACTTAGCCAAGGTCACCCAACTAGTGGGTGTCTAATGCTGGATTTGAACAGCTAGGTGTTGAGCAATGAGGCTATAAGGAAAGATAAAAAAGAATAGTCCTTGATGTTAAGTAGCTCATCATCTAATGGTAGAAACAGTATATAAAATATTGTCAAATGACATAGAAGATAAATTGGAGATAATCACTAGAGAGAAGGCAGTGCAATTAAAGGAGATTAGGAAAGGCTTCTTGCAAAAGGTAGAGTTTATGCTCTATCTCCATGGAACAGCTTACCGGTGAGCTCTGATACCCCAGTTTTTCCTGCCTGAGTGACCACAGGCAAATTGCTTAACCTCTCTGAGCTTCAGTTCTTTCATCAACAAAATGAGGGAGGTCCTCTTTCTCTTTTCTAGTTTTTGATCCTAAGTCCATTAAGAAATAAGGTTGTTGAGGGTACAAGGGCTATTGTGTCCCAGATGAAGTTAGAGGTAAAAGAATAATATTGACTCTAGTTGAGGCACTCCTCCCTCAAAAGTCAAGTGAGTTACCTCAAGGTGAGAGAGGGAGAAGTAATGGGAACCTTCCAAGTAGACTGAGGATTTTTTTTTTTAGGCTGCTGCTTTAGTCCTTCCCTCCTTTCCTCCCTCCTCCTCTCCCTTTTTGGGTTACTGAAAGAACACTTCTCCTTCCATTTAATACCTTTTAAAGGACAGGTGATGACCACAGAGGATTGAAAAAACTGCTTGCAATTGTGGTTGACCATTTTCATCATTAGATCACTAAAACTGCCAACTTCTTAGCTTTCAGGGTCACCTGGACACTAGGAATTCTTGAATCCCTTGCTACTGTCTGTGTTGAAGGGGAGATAATCTTGGACTGTAAGTTGCTAAGAAGAAAGAATTGCCTTTTGCTTCTTTTCACATCTTCCTCATGCTTAGCACAGTTTTAGGGCCATTTAAATGTCTGTTGATTGAATTAAACATTTTGGCTGCTTTCTGCAGATGTTGGTTCAGGAAAAATGACTTGGGGAAGAAAATAATTCATTAATAACCCCTCAAAATTGGGGCAGCTAGGTGGCACAGTGGATAGAGCACCAGCCCTGGAGTCAGGAGTACCTGAGTTCAAATCCACCCTCAGAGGCTTAATAATTACCTAGCTGTGTGGCCTTGGGCAAGCCACTTAACAACCCCACTGCCTTGCAAAAAAAACAAACACAAAAAATAACCTCTCAAAGTGAAGTCTCAAATCAGATAGTTGGTGTTTTGACTTCTCCCATTAGCTTTCAAGCTCCTTGAGGACAGGAATTTTCTTTTTTCTTTTTTTTGCCTCTATCACATCAGGGAGGTGATGCCTTGACAAAGACGTGAATTGGATTTGTGTGAGGAGAGCTGTGTCAACAGCCCCACTTTCTCTTCCTGAGTCATCTGGATCCAATGGCTAGATGTGAATCAGGACAACTGAGATGACCCTGGATGGGAGTCAATTGAGTTAAGTGACTTGCCCAAGTCACACAGCTTGTTAGGTCAAGTGTCTGAGGTCACATTTGAACTCAGGTCCTCTTGACTCTAGGGCTGGTGCTCTAACCACTGCATCACCTAGCTACCCAATAAATGTTTATTTATTTATTTTAGGTTTTTGCAAGGCAAATGGGGTTAAGTGGCTTGCCCAAGGCCTCACAGCTAGGTGATTATTAAGTGTCTGAGACCGGATTTGAACCCAGGTACTCCTGACTCCAGGGCTGGTGCTCTATCCACTGTGCCACCTAGCCACTCTCTAATAAATGTTTATTAAGTATTGAAGTCTATGACCATATTAGAAGTAAAATTCAATAAAAGTTCTAGAGTAAGCAAACTGTCTGCTTAGTTTAGAGTCAACTGATATTCTTCTCTGCAGGAAGTTGATTTATTTTAGTTTACTGGGCTGATTTCTGATCCTGTCCTAAATACCAGGCTTTCATAAGAAACCTCAACATCCCAATATAGGTTTTAAACAGGAAAAAGATATTTTGAAAGATCCTGTTTGAGTTTAAAGTAGCTTCTGGCTGTCAAAGTTTGAAAGAGGACAAAAATATATTTCCACATTATAACTGAAAGTTTTCTATTCAGGATCTAAAAAGCGAAACTACTTGGTTTCACATTTTGTCTCTGAGCGATAAGATAAGATAAAAGTGAAACTTCCTATATACCTCCCCATGTTACTGAGATAAAATATTTTCCAAAAACTCTATGAAGGCATAGAGCATATTTGATTTAAAGACCGTATCTTCCAGTACAGCTCATTGTTCTTTTGGATAACTCTAATCATTAGGTGATTAGGTAATTATCATCATCATCAATCATTAGATGGTTTTCCCTTATAGCAAGCCTAAATTTGTTTCTTTCCTATTATGCTATAATTCCTGGTTTTGCCATATGCAACAACTAGTCTAATCTCTCTGCCTTGTTATGTCTAGGTCTTGGTCATATATATGTTTATCTTATATACACATGTATATAAACATGCATATGTAGCTTCTCTTAGATTGCCAATTTAGTGTCATTGGAAAAGACAGGATTCCACAAGCTCCTTGTAGCTGAGCAAACATCTTTTGCTGGAAATTCATAAGGAACTATCATGCCTGAGGAGAATATGTAGTGGTGAGACCTGTCCATAGGGAACTATCATATATGAAGAGAATATGTAGTGGTGAGACCTGGCCATAGGGAACTATCAATCATGCCTGAAGAGAATATGAGTGGTGAGACCTGGCCAAAATGTACATGGATATGTGACTATAACTACATTTATAAATACATGTCCACACACATATACACACACGTGTACACAGATATTTACAGAAACAGACAAATGTATATGAGATTTGTCTTTCATACATATGTGTGTACATATATTTCATTTCATCCATATTCATTATATTCGCATATATTTAATACAAATATTGCCCACCAAGTCTATTGATCTCATAGTTTTGGCTTAATCAATCATTCAATAAACATGTATCAATCTCCTACTATGATTCAGGGTCTGTATAAGTGCTAGGGATGAAAAAAAGATGCAAAAGACAGTCCATACCTGAAAACAAATCTCTAAAAAGTAAACTATATACGAGATAATTAGGGAATAATTAACAAAGGGGAGGCATTAAGGGGTTGAGAGAGTTCCCATACCAGTGTCTATCTCACAGTAAATGATTGTTCACACTGGTAGAAGGAAAGAGATGTCTGAATCCAAAACTAGGGTCTTTTTTATGGGCCAGGGGGAAGATGGTGCTGCAACAGTCTTTCCATTCAGAACTCCTTAAAAAAACAAATAAAAACAGAAAATAGCCGTTTGTCTAGAATAACTTGACTTTATTCTCAGCTTAATGGGACTCAGGGTTTTGAGATCCTGGCTGAAGTCCATAACAGAATGGAAGGACAAGAATCCTAAGGATACCAAGATCAGAGTAAATGAGTCTAAAGAAAGACAACCAGTTTAGTGAGGAGACTTAAGAGAAAACCACAGGGGGATCGAGTGAAAAAAATTGGAACTCAAGGGGATACAATCTGTTTTTCTCAGTTCCCCAAGAGGAAAAAACTGGAAGCACTTGGGGTAGGGGAGTTTCTGAGAAGTAAATTCAAGTTCAACAAGTAAAGTTTTCTTACCTATTAAGGTTTTCTACAAGTGAAAAATGCTGTCTCATTAGGGAGTAAATTCTCTGGAGGATGGTAGAGCTAGGCAGGAAACAGGCTCTTCTAAATTCCCCCCTAAATAATGCCTCAAAGTCAACTTTAGAGCAGCAGAAATAATTAAAAGTTAGGGTAAAGTAGCTGTCTCCTAAGACAACTTGGGAGGATAATAAGATATCAGAATGGTGTATTGATCTGATTAAAGTGTAAATATCTCCAGATATCAAATCAACAAACAAGCTCTGGGGGCAGCAGTGTTGGGTGGCAACCTCAGCTTCCGCAACATTTGCCCCTTGAACAGTATGGGGCGTCAGAGGGCTTATAAGGGGAAAATTACAGGACCTTCTGCTGTTACTGGACTTGGGGTACAAATGTACTGATCTGAGGAGATCCTGGGCTGTGGCTATGATTAAGGAGGCGTGAACACATGCCAGTGATTGTGGTCTCTGGGGCAGGGACTTTGCTGTCTGTAGGCCATCTCCTTGTTCCTGGTTTTGTTCCAGGGCAGGAGTGAGCTGAAGCTTGTTGCTATGAGAAGGACCACAGGATCGAGTGTTTGCAGTGACAGGAGGCTGGGGGGTTCTAGTTGTGGCTCGGGGTAGAGAGTAATAACTGAACTCAAGCTCCCCAGAGAAAGAGAGCTCAGAAAACAAGAGCACACAAAAAATCTGAAGCCTGTGATAATATCCCCAATACCTCAGGATTAGAGCCTGACCTTAACACAAAATTAACAGAAAAGAAATAATTAATGACAAGAGAAAGAACCCAACCACAGGTGGGTGATAGAGATCAGGGTTCAAACTCAGAAAAAATATAGTGAAGTTAAAACAACTACATCTATGATCAGACCAGAAAAACACTGTACACCCCAACAGCAACATGGGGGTGATGATCAGCCTTTATGGACTTGCTCATTCCATCAGTGAAACAATCAGGGACAATTTGGGACTATTTGCAATGGAGAATACCATCTGTATCCAGATACAGAACAGTGGTGTTTGAACAAAGTTCAAGGACTATTCCCTTTAATTTAACATAATTTTTTTAAGGTGGTTTTTTTTTTTGGCAAGGCAGAAAATCATTTTTTAAAAGACAAGCAAATAGAAAATGAGATTTTAAAAATTTACAGAAGCAAACAAATCTAAAAATTAGAATTGGGCTGGGGAAGCTAATGACTTCATAAGTGACCAAAAATAGTTTTTAAAAATCAAAAGAATGGGGGCAGCTAGGTGGCATAGTGGATAAAGCACCAGCCCAGGAGTCAGGAGTACATGAGTCCAAATCTGATCTCAGACACTTAATAATTACCTAGCTGTGTGGCTTTGGGCAAGCCACTTAACATGTTTGCCTTGCAAAAACCTAAAAAAAAAAATCAAAAGAATGAGAAAAATAGAAGAGATTTGTGAAATAGAAAAACAATTGACCTGGAGAAGGAGGAGAGACAATATAAGAATTGTTGAATTTGAAAGTCAGGATCAAAAACAGTCTAGACATGATACTTTAAGAAATTAAGTAAGAAAATTGGCTTAAATTTTAGAAGTATAAGGTAAAATATAAATTGAAAAATTTACTAGTCACCATTTAAAAGCAATTCCAAGATGAAAACTCACAGGAACATTAGAGCTAAGTTGTGAAACTCCCCAGGTCAAGGAGAAATACTACAAGCAACTAGGGAAAAAAATATCTAAATACCATGGAAGATTTAGCAGCTTCTCCATTAAAAGATCAAAGGACATGGAACAATATATTCCAAAGAGCAAAATTGTTGGGCTTGCGACCAAAAATAATTTGTCCAGCAAAACTGTGTACTGGTTCTGCATGGTAAAAAGTGGGTATTTTGTGAACTAATTGACTTACAGATATTTGTGAAGATTAAAACTGAATAGAAGCTTTTTTTTTTTGCAAGGATGGGAATAAGTGACTTGCCCATGGTCACACAGCTAGGTAATTATTAAGTGTCGGAGGCTGGATTTAAACTCCCGATCTGCTGACTCCAGGGCAGGTGCTCTATTCACTGTGCCACCTAGCTGCCCCTGAATAGAAGCTTTAAAAGAATGAGAAGAAACATAAAAAGTCAAACAAGATAAATTATAAGGAAATCAACTAAGGTCAAATCTTTCCTATTTAAAAGGGAAAAAGTTACCCCTAAACTTTAAAAAAAATTTTTTTTTATTTATTTTTCTTTATTTACTCATTACGAAAATATTCTTGTTTAAGAGTAAACATAATACCCCTTCCCAACAAAAATATAAAAACCCATGAGAAATAAAGTAAAAGAAAGAGAAAAAAATATGTTTCAGTCTGTTTCTGCCTCAGGTGGATCACTTTCTTTATCATAAGTCCATCATAGTAGTTACTTCCATATTTTTTCACAGTTGTTGTTGCTGATTGTAATTCCCTGCATCCATTCCTCCCCACTACCATATATTATATTTTCTCTCTCCTTTCACTCTGTCCCTCCTCAAAAATGTGCTATGGGGCAGCCAAGTGGTGCAGTGGACGAGCACTGGCCCTGGGGCCAGGAGGCTCCAAGCTTACATCCCACCCCAGAGATCCAGCAACCACTCCACCCCGTGGTCCTGGACAGATCACCCAATCCCAGCATCTTGCAAAAAGTAAACAAGAAAATGTTTTATATCTGATCATCCTCTCCTATGATCTACCCTCTCCTCTACTACCCACATCCCCTTTCCCTTCCCCCTGTCCACCTTCTCTCAGTTTACTTCTAGATGTCTATACCCTATTGTGTGTATGCTGTTTCCTCTCAGAGCCATTTCCAATGAGAATGAAGGTTTCCTCAGTTCCCCTCAACTTACCCTTCCATAATATTGCAAACGCTTCATGAAATATCTTTTATATGAAATATCTTAGCCTATTCTACCTCTCCTTTCTCTTTCTCCCAATACATTTCCCTTTCATCCATTGACTCCATTTTTACCATATATTATATCTTCAAATTCAGCTCTCTCCTGTGCCCCATCTATAAAAGCTCCTTCTACCTACTCTTTTAAATGAGAAGGTTCACATGAGTATTATCAGTATCATATTTCCATTCAGGAATACATGCAGTTCATCATCATTAAGTCCCTCATAATTTACCCTTCTCCTCCACTGTCTATACTTCACCTGAGTCCTGTACTTGAAAGTGAAACATTCTGTTCAGCTCTGGTCTTTTTTTTTTTTAATGAAGAGAAGGCTTTATTCGTTTCTCAAGAAATGGGCCACAATCAGAGAAATTGAGGTGAAAGTGAAAGGTTCAAGAATCATATTTATCCTAATGCAATCCCCCCCCCACTGACCTACCCTCGTTAATAATGAGGAATGTGGTTTTACAATCTAATCTTGAGAACTACCCTAGGGAAAGGAGCATAAACAAAGCAAACTAATCTGGGGAAAAGAGCATAAAATTCAAAATGAAACCAGATTATCTCTTTAGTCCCAGGAATTGAATGATTCTCCAGGCATCAACAGATAAGATGAAGTCAGTTGACTCTTCAACAATACCCCAGAAGTTTGCTTTGTCAAGGGAGGAGGGGCACATAGCTAACCAAATTCAATCTGTAATATTTTACTGTAGAAATCTCAAAACTTTATCCCACACAATCCCTTCTCTTTTATTTTGACGAGATTTCTTCACGTTTCTGAGTTGGCCCTTAAGTCTAAATAACAACTTCCTGATCACGTCCTTACTTCCCAGGGACCCTTTTAGATAAGCCCTATAATCACCATGATAATAGGTTGCTGTACCTCCTTCCACTCTAAGTTTTATACCAAAGTCTTTAGAAAGGTCTTTCTGGCTCCAAAATTGATCAAACTAAATCCCTGATTTTGTGTAATTGGATTAACCCCAAGAATCAGCTCTGGTCTTTTCAACAGGAACATTTCAAATTCCGGTTTCATTGAAAGTCCATCTTTTCCCTTGGAAGAGGATGTTCAGTTTTGCTGGGTAGTTGATTCTTGGTTGCATTCCAAGCTCTTTTGCCTTCCAGAATATTATATTCCAAGCCCTATGAGCCTTTAATGTAGTTGCTGCTAAGTCCTGTGTGATCCTGACTGCAGCTCCCCAATATTTGAATTGTGTCCTTCTGGCTGCTTGAAATATTTTCTCTTTGACTTGGGAGTTCTGGAACTTGGCTATAATATTCTTGGGGGTTGTTTTTCTTTTTTTTGGATATCTTTTCAGGGGAGATCAGAAGATTTTCTCAATTTCTATTTTGCCCTCTGCTTCTAGGATATCAGGGCATTTTACCTGTACAAATTCTTTAAAAATGAGGACAAGGCTCTTTTCCTGATCATGATTTTCAGGCAACCCAATAATTTTTCAATTATCTTTTCTGAATCTGTTTTCCATATCAGTTGCTTTTTTTTTTTTTTTGGTGAGGCAATGGGGTTAAGTGGCTTGCCCAAGGCCACCTAACTGGTTAATTATTAAGTGTCTGAGGCTGGACTTGAACTCAGGCACTCCTGACTCCAGGACCAGTGCTCTATCCACTGTACTACCTAGCTGCTCCTTGATCAGTTGCTTTTCAATGAGATATTTCCCATTTTCTTCTAATTTTTCATTCTTTTGGTGTTGAACTATTGGGTCTTGATTTCTCACAAAGTCATCAGCTTCCTTTAGCTCCATTCTAGATCTGAGGGATTTGTTTTCCTCAGAGAGCTTTCTTATCTCTTTTTCCATCTTATCAGTTCTGCTTTTTAGAGCATTCTTCTCCTCAATTACTTTTTGAACTGTTATCCATTTGATTTAAGCTGGTTTTTAACATGTTATTTTTCTTCAGCATTTTTTGGATCTAAGCTGGTTTTTAACATGTTATTTTTCTTCAGTATTTTTTGGATCTCTTTGACTAAGTTTCTGACTTCATTTTTATGCTTTTCCTGCATCTCTCTCATTTCTTTTCCCAATTTTTTCTTCTATCTCACTTAATTGATTTTCTTTTTTTTTATTTTATACACTTTTATTTGTTATCCAATTATATACAATAGTAATATGTACCTATCATTTTTTGTAAGGTTTTGAATTTTATAATTTTCCCCCACCCTATGTTCCCTCCTTCCCCCCACAGAAGGTTGTCTGATAGTCTCTATATTGTTTTCATGCTATACATTGATGTAAATTGAATGTTATAAGAGTAAATATAAGAGTAAACCTAACCACCACCCCCCCCCCCAAGAAGATGAGAAACCTCAAGAATAGAGAGAGAGAAAAAAAAATTGTATTTCAGTCTGTGTTCAGATTCCAATGGCTCTGTCTCTGGGGTGAGTCACTTTCTTTAGCATAAGTCCAACAGAGAAGTTGCTTCAATATTTTTTCCCCACAGTTGCTATTACTAGCTGTACCTCCACTCTATTTGTCCCCACTCTCATTTATTCTATTCTCTCTCTCCTTTCATCCTGACCCTGTCCAAAAGTGTGTTGAATCTGAGTACCCTCTCCCTCAATCTTCCTTCTCTTCTATCACCTATTCCCCCCTTCCTTCCCTCCATTCCTCCTTATCCTGTTCCTTTCTTCTTATTTTTCCTCTATGATAAGATAGATTTCCTCACCCTATTGAGTGTGTATGTTATTTCCTCTCTGAGCCATTTCTGATGAGAATGAAGGCTCACTCATTCCCCCTTGCCTTGCCCCTTTCCACTCCATTGAAAAAGCTTTTTTCTTGACTCTTATGTGAAATTTAACTTCTTCTTCATCTCCTTTCCCTCCCTCCCAGTACTTTTCTTTATCACCCATTGACTCCATTTTTTTACTATATTATACCATTATATTCTGCTCCTTCCTATGTCCTGTCTATACATGCTCCTTCTAACAGGTCTTATAAATGAGAAAGTTCATATGAGTTATCAATATCTTCTTCCCATGCAGGAATACAAACAGTTCAATATCATTAAGTTCCTCATAGTTAGTTCTTCTCATCCACCCCCTTTATGGTTCACCTGAGTCCTATACTTGGAGATCAAACTTTCTGTTCAGCTCTGGTTTTTTCAATAGGAAAGTTTGAAAGTCTCCTGTTTCATTGAAAGTTCATCTTTTCCCCTGAAAGAGGATGTTCAAGTTTTGCTGGGTAGTTGATTCTCAGTTGTAAACCAAGATCTTTTGCTTTCCGGAATATCATATTCCAATCCCTACGAGCCCTTAATGTAGATGCTTCCAGATCCTGTGAAATCCTGACTATGGAGCCTTGGTAGTTGAATTGTTTGTTTCTGGAAGCCTTTAGAATTTCCTCTTTGATTTGGGAGTTTTGGAGTTTGGCTATAATATTCCTGAAAGTTTTTCTTTTGGGATCTCTTTCAGGAGGTGACCAGTGAATTTTCTCAATTTCTATTTTACCCTCTGTTTCTAGGATCTCAGGGAAATTTTGTTGTTAGTATTTCTTGAAAAATGAAGTCTAGGCTCTTCTCCTGATTGTGGCTTTCAGATAATCCAATAATTTTTTTTTAGTCCAATAATTTTTAAATTATTTCTTCTAGATCTGTTTCAAGGTCAGTGGTTTTTCCAGTGAGATATTTTGCATTTTCTTCTATTTTTTGGCTTTTTTGGCAGAGTTTTATTTCTTCCTGATTTCTTGTAAAGTCATCAGATTCCTTTAGTTCCATTCTGCATTTGAAGAAGTTATTTTCTTCTGAGAGCTTTTTTATCTCCTTTTCCAGCTGGCCAATTTTGCTTTTTTAAGCCATTCTTCTCCTCATTTGCCTTTTGTTTTGCTTTTTCCATTAGGTCTAAACTGGTTTTTAACATATTATTTTCTTCAGTATTTTTTTGTATATCTTTCACCAAGCTTTGGTTTTCATGATTTTTCTGTATCACTCTCATTTCTCCTCCCAATTTTTCCTCCATCTCCCTTAATTGCTATTCAATGTCTTTTTTGAGCCCATCCATAGTCTGAGCCCATTTTCTATTTCTCTTGGAGGTTTTGGATGTGGAAGCTTCGATTTTGTCAGCATCTGAGTATGTGTTTTGATCTTCCATGGGACTAAAGTAATTCTCTATGGTCAGATTCTTTTTTTTTCTGTTGTTTACTCATTTCCTCAGCCTAAGACAGCACTTTCAAGGCTTTGGGTCTTTTTGTTTTTTTGGGACACCCTGGGACCTTTATTCCTCCAAGGTCTATTCTCCTTTGCCTGTGATTTGATATGTAGATGGAGTTCCCCTCCCCCCCAACTTCCCTCTGCCCTGGGCTATAAGGAGGATCCTGCTATCTTAGTATGGAAACCCAAACTGCAACCTGGATCTAAGTGTAGGCAAACAGCAGAGTTCTAACCTGAGGGAGAGCAGAAAAATTTCTGCAGACTTCCCTTACTATCTCTGGGGGTGCAGGCTGCTTTCTCCAGATTCTCGCTGCAGATTCTACGGCCGGTGTTCCTCACTCCATACTCCTGCTGGTGTAGCAGAGTTCTCTCCCCTCCCCTTCAAGCTGTTGCTGGTGATCTCTGGACTGGGCTGGGTTGTGCTGTGCTGTGGCCATGGCTTTTTTTTTCCTTCCCTCCCAAACTCCAAAAAACAAATGATGACTCTAGCCAAAATGTAGAGGGGGCAGAACCCATAAAAATACTGAGTGATACATTATCCCAGTTCAAGACAACTTAGAAGTTCTGTGGGAAAGGTGTGTTTCATCAGGAGTTCCTGGGAAATGCTGCCTTCACACTGCCATTTTGGCTCTGCCCCACCCTTAATTGACTTTCCAAATCTTTTTTTGAGCTCTATCATAGCTTGAGCCTGACTTCTATATTTCTTGAAGTCTTTAGAGGCAGAAGCTTGGACTTTCTCATCTTCAAATTGCGTATTTTTATCTTCCATGGGACCAAAGTAATTGTCTGTGATCAGGTTCCTTTTTTTTTTTCCTGTTTACTTACTTACCCAGCCTGTGCCTGGCTTTGGGGTGCTTCCTGAGCTTTTGAGTTTTATTGAGATACCGCCCCCCACACACACAAGGAACTGTGTGTGAGTCTCTGCCTACTCTCCTGGTCTGTGAATGAACACAAGCTCACCCCTCTGCCATGGAGCCTGTGAGGGGAGGGTCCCTGCTTTATGCGGGCCTAGACTGAGACCAGGGTCTGAATGTGGTCACAGCCCCAGAGTCCTGTTCTAGGGACAGAGGACAGACATCAGCAGTCTCCCTCCACTCCCTTCCTTCCTTGGGCAGAGCACTCAGGGCGCAGCTGCCTGGAGGCTCCTGCTGGAAGGTTCCATGGGCCTGCTTCTGTTTCCTGGGATCTGGGCTGTACTGAATGCTGGTTGTGCTGAGGGCCTGGGTTGCGCAGAGTGCTCTGGCCATGCTGAGGGCCTGGGTTTTGCACTCACTGTGGCAGAGGTCTCCCTGCCGATCTTCCAAGTTGTGCTTGGTTCTCCCTGGGGTGCAGGTCAGGAAACTGTTTCTGCTCCCAGGAGCTGGTGCTCCCAGGTATCCTGGGGCTCTTCCTGGGAGGCTCAAGCTCCTTCCCTCCAGTGTGGTACTACTCCTCCATTCCCAAGGAAAACAACTTCCCACTATTTTCCAGGTCACCTTGGGCTGGAGAATTGCCTTACTGGATATTTCTGTGGGTTCTGCCTCTCGAAAATTTAGTTAGAATAACAATTTTAAGGTTTTTAAAATATTTTGGAGAGAGCACCTAAGAGAGTCTCTTCTCCTGTTTTCATCTTGACCTCTGCCCCCTCCCCTAACTTTTAAGAATATTATTATTACTAGGGTAGTTTGAAAGAGCATGAATAGATAGAAAACTTGGGCTTAAGTTGAGTGATGGGATGATTATAAAAAATAATGAGAAAGGAGAGGTAAAAAGAAACAAATATCTCATACAAATGAGGCACAGATATAGGAACTAGTTACAGCAGGGACAGGAAAGGGTATAGGACTGGTAATGCTAGAACCTCATTGTCATCAGACTTGGATTAAAGAGGGAATAACATGCATCTAAAAGGATATAAAAGTCTTCTTAACTTTCAGAAAAATAGGAGGGTGAGGAGAGAGGCTATGTGAGGGACTTGTAAGAAAATAAGTAAATTAAGCAATAGGAGGGTAAAGGAAGAGGATAAGGGATAGATTCTTCAAAGGAGTGAAAATTAGGGAGGTAGTGGTAAGAAACTAATTAAATGCCTAATGAGAGATTGGATAAAAAGAGGACAAATAGTAATGAAAATAGGATGGAGGGAAATGCATACTAGTAATTATAATTTTAAATGTGAATGGGATGGGGCCACTAGGTAGCGAAGTGGATAGAGCACTGGCCCTGGAGTCAAGAATACCTGAGTTCAAATCTGGCCTCAGACACTTAATAATTACCTAGCTGTGTGGCCTTGGGCAAGCCACTTTAACCCCATTGCAAAAACCTAAAAAAAGTGAATGGTATGAACTTACCCATAAAATGGAAATCCAATGGCAGAATGGATTAAAAACTAGAATCCAGTAAAATGTTGTTTACAAGAAACACCTTGAAAAATTATATATATATATATATATATATACATATGTATATATATATATATATATACACATATATATTAAAAAGAAAGGGCTAGAGTAAAATTTATTATACTTTAGCTTATGCAAAAAAAAACAGGGGTAGTAATTATGATCCCAGATATAAAGGAGATTTATTTCAAAGAGATAAACAAGGAAATTATATTATGATAAAAGGTGCCAAAGATAATGAAATAATATCAACCCTGAACACATATGCCCCAAATGTTTTGGCAGTCAACTTTTTATAGGAAAAACTAAATGAATTATATCTGGAAATAGATCGTAAAACTGTAATAGTGGGGAACTTTAATCTGTCCCTCTAAGAACTAAATAAATCTAACCAAAAAAATAAATAAGTAAGGAGTCAAGGAGATAAATAGGATCTTAGATAAGCTAAATATGTTAGATATTTGGAGAGAATTGAATGGAAATAGAGAGGAATTTGTCTTTTCTCAGTAGCACATAATACCTTTACAAAAATTGATCATGTATTAAGGCATAAAAACTTTGTAGAAAGATGAGGGAAATAAAAATATTAAATCCTTTTCAGACCATTTTTTAAATTGAATTTTTAAAATTTTTAAAAATTACATTTAAAGATAGTTTTCAACATTCATTCTTTTGCAAGTTACACTTAAAGATAATTTTCAACATTCATCCTTTTGCAAGTTTTTGAGTTCTACATTATTTTACCACTCTTCACTTCTTCCTCCTTTCTCATTGCAACAATGTGATATAGGTTATACATGTACAATGTTTAAACTATTTCCATATTAGTCACATTGTGAAAGAGGAATTAAAACTACACAGGAGCCTTCTGGCTAAGATAGCAAAGAGAAAACAGGCACTATGCTAAAGTCTCCTGATCTTCCCTCATATAGAATATGAAACAAACCTCTTAACAGAAACCCAGAAAGAGAAGCTAGGAGAAGAACATCTACCTCAAGGTTTGTCTTCTAGGATTGTGGGTGAGCACAGGTGCAGAAATTAGACTCTTCCAGGAGCACAGGACAAGGTGAGAGCCTGAGAGGGGGACTAGCCTGGCCAGCTGCAGAGGCCTGAGACAACTGGGGAGTAGAGGCATTGGTTATGGTGCTGACTGTCTGGAGCTTACCAGCAGGGCTGGAGGGTGAGTTCTGGTGCAGGAGAGTTGCAAGCTTCTTCACAGAACAAGCACAATTACAGACTAACCTCCACCCCAGGCTCAGGTGTGAGCAGCAGAGCTCCCTTAGCTATGAATAGGGAGAGTAATTACCTTACCTAGGGCAAAGCCAACCATTGCTCAAAGATACAAATACTCAACAGCTTCATCCACCCCCTTCAGGGCCTCAGATCAAGGTCACAGACGCTCCAGAGGAAGCAACCGACACAGCCTGCTGGCCAGCCCACTTGGAGTTACTAAACCAGTGAGCAAAGCTTCTAGGGATTCCCAACACCAAACCTCTGTGAACCAGCTTCTCCCCCAACACAAGATCTTAGGAAAATGAAGAAAGGCCAGCAGAAGGGGGGGATCCATAGAAAAATTCCTAGAAGAAAAAGACCCTAACTCAGAGACCTAGAACCTCTGACGAAAATGTGATCTGGTCTCCAGCACAGAAAGACTTCCTTGAAGAAATTAAGAAGGAGTTTAAAAATCAATTGGAAACTTGGGAGAGGAAAATTACCACCTTGCAACAAGAAAACAAATCCTTGGAAAATACAATTGGACAAATGCAAAAAGAACTTATTCTCTCAAAACTTCAATTGGTCAAATGGAAAACTCTATCAAAAATAGAATTGACCAATTGGAAAAGGAGTTGCAAAAGGTAAATGAAGAAAATTCTTCTCTAAAACAAAGAATGGGGCAGCTAGGTGGTGCAGTGGATAAAGCACCAGCCCTGGAGTCAGGAGTATCTGAGTTCAAATCCAGCCTCAGACACTTAATAATTGCCTATCTGTGTGACTGTGGGCAACTCACTTAAGCCCATTGCCTTAAATAAAATATAAAAAAAGGGAAAAAATGGAGTCTGTGAAAACCAATGACTTCATGAAACATCAAGAGTCTAGTCTGTTAAACAAAACCAAAAAATCAAAAAAAAAATAGAAGAAAATGTAAAATATCTCATCAAGCAAAACCACTGACCTCAAGAATAGATTGAGAAGGGACAACCTGGGAATTATAGGTCTTTCTGAAAACATTGAAGAGAAAAAAAGCCTGGACTTAATACTACAGGATTTAGTGATGGAAAACTGCCCTGATATCATGGAACCAGAGGGCAAAATAGTTATTGAAAGAATATATCAGGGGCGGCTAGGTGGTGTAGTGGATAAAGCACTGGCCCTGGAGTCAGGAGTACCTGGGTTCAAATCCGATCTCAGACACTTAATAGTTACCTAGCTGTGTGGCCTTGGGCAAACCACTTAACCCTGTTTGCCTTACAAAAAAAAAAGAATATATCGATCCCCTCCAGAAAGAGATTCTATAATGAAAACACCAGGGAATGTTGTGGCCAAATTCCAGAGCTATCAGCTAAAAGAGAAAATCCTGCAAGCAGCCAGAAAACTGAACAGGAAAAAAATCATGAGGAAGAAAGAAAAAATATAAAAGAAATTTTTAAAAGTGAGCATAGTATGCTTTGCTCTGCATTCAGAATCTGGATATGGATGGCATTTACTTTAACAGATTTATCAGGATTGTCCTTGCTCACTGAACCAACATTAATTTTTGTAAAGTTTCTCCTTTCTACCTCCCCCCCACCCAGGATAGCAAGTAATTTGATATAGATTATACATGTACAATTATATTACTCATTTTCCCATGTCAATCACCCTGTAAAAGAAGACTCAGAAAATAAAGGGGGAAATGAAAAGGAAAAAGCAAAAAAAAAATATTTAAAAAGATGAAAATACAATGCTTTGATCTATATTACATTGAGATTCCATAGTTCTTTCTCTGAATATGGATGGTATTTTCCATTGCAGGTCTTTTAGAATTGGTTATTTGGTTTAAAAAACTTGGTTAGGAAATTGGAAAGCAGTCTGATAGAAATTAGGTATAGATTAGCATTTTACACCATTTACCAAGATGAGGTCAAAATGGATATACGACCTAGATATAAAAGGAGATATAAAAAAACTAGAAGAACATGGAGCACCTTACTATCAGACTTATGAAAAGGAGAAGAATTTATGAAGAAACAAGAGATAGAGAGCACTGTGAGATGTATAGTTTTAATTATATTAAATTAAAAAGTTTTTGTACAAGTAAAACAAATGTAGCCAAGATTAGAAGAAAAATAGAAAATTGAGTGGAAAACTTTATACACAGCTTCTCAGATAAAGATCTCAAATCTGTAATAGTTAAAGAACTTTGCCAGATTTATAATATTATGAGTCATCTCTCAATCAAAAATGGTGTAACAGTGAACTAAACCAACCATTTTGGAGAGCAATCTGGAATTATACTGAAAGAATTATAAAACTCTGGATATTCCCTTTTACCAGCAATATCATTATTAGGTCTGTTTCCAAAAGTGATAAAAGGAAAAAGGAAAATAATCTCTTTCAGCTTTTTGGGGGAGAGTCAAAGAACTGGAAATTGAGGTGATGCTCATCAATTGGAGAATAGTTAAACAAATAATAGTATATATAGTTGTGATGAAATACCACTGTGTTGTAAGAAATGATAAGCTGGTTGATTTTAGGAAAACATGGAAAAACTTCAGTGAGATAATGAAAAGTCAAGTAAAAATAAATGAACCCTGTATATAGTAATAGCAATATTCAAAGAATATTTGTGAACAAGCAAGTTAGTGTACTATAAATTCTCATATCAACTATAAAGGACCTCTAAAAAACTACTAGAAATAATTAGCAACTTTAGCAAAATCGCAGGATATAAAATAAATCCTCATAAATCCTCAACATTTCTATATATGAATATCAAGATTCAGCAGAAAGAGCTAGAAAGAGAAATCCCATTCAAACTAACTTCAGATAATATAAAATACTTGGGAATCTACCTGCCAAGGCAGACTCAGAAACTTTTTGAAAACAATTACAAAACACTTCTCACATAAATGAAATCAGATTTAAATAACTGGGCAAATATCAATTGCTTATGGATAGGCCGAGCTAATATAATAAAAATGAAAATTCTATCAAAATTAAACTACTTATTTAGTGCCAATCAAAATTCCAAAAAATTACTTTAATGAATTAGAAAAATTGTAAGTAAATTCATATGGAGAATTAAAAAGTCAAGAATTTCCAGGGATTTAATGAAAAAAAAAAGTGCAAAAGGTAGTGGCTTAACCCTACCAGATCTAAAATTATATTATAAAGCATTAGTCATCAAAACTGTCTGGTATTGGCTAAGAAATAGAGTGGTGGACCAGTGGAATAGACTAGG
The DNA here is from genome assembly GCF_037893015.1 of Macrotis lagotis. Lineage (NCBI taxonomy): Eukaryota > Metazoa > Chordata > Mammalia > Peramelemorphia > Peramelidae > Macrotis > Macrotis lagotis. The sequence continues at coordinate 279,036,984 of NC_133659.1, read as the reverse complement.
TGCAATAGCAGGAAATGATTATAGTAATCTGCTGTTTGATAAACCCAAAGAGTCCAGCTATTGGGATAAAAACTCTCTCTTTAATAAAAACTGTTGGGAAAATTGGAAATTAGTATGGTAGAAACTTGGATTAGAACAACACCTCATACCCTATACCAAAATAAGGTCAAAATGGATACATGTTTTAGACGTAAGAAACAATATTATAAGCAAACTAGAAGATCAAGGAGTAGTTTACCTGTCAGATCTATGGAAAGGGAAGCAGTTTATGACCAAGGAAGAGATAGGGAACATCATTAAAAACAAACTAGATAATTTTGATTACATTAAATTAAAAAGTTTTTGCACAGACAAAACCACTGTAACCAAGGAATGTAGTAAATTGGGAAACAATTTTTACAAATAGTATTTCTGACAAAGAACTCATTTCTAAACTATACAGAGAACTGAGTCAATTTTTTTAAAAAAACAAGCCATTCCCCAATTGACAAATGATCAAAGAATATACAAAGGTAATTTACAGATGAGAAAATCAAAGCAATCTATAGTCATATGAAAAACTGCTCTGAATCACTAATTATTAGAGAAATGCAAATTAAAGCATCTCTGAGGTACCACCTCACACCACTCAGACTGACCAATATGATCAGGAAGGACAATGATCAATGTTGGAAAGGATGTGGGAAATCTGGAACACTAATACATTGTTGGTGGAGCTGTGAATATATCCAACCTTTCTGGAGAGCAATTTGGAGTTATGCCCAAAGGGCAAAAAAAATGTGCATAGTCTTTGATCCAGAAATACCACTACTGGGTCTATACCTTGAAGAGATTATGAAAAAGGGTAAAAACTGGGGGTGGCTAGGTGGCACAGTGGATAGAGTGCTGGCCCTGGAGTCAAGAGTAACTGAGTTCAAATCTGGCCTCAGACACTTAATAATTACCTAGCTGTGTGGCCTTGGGCAAGCCACTTAACCCCATTGCCTTGCAAAAAAGGGTAAAAAAACCATCACTTGTACAAAAATATTCATAGCAGCCCTGTTTGTGGTGGCAAAGAATTGGAAATTCAGTGACTATCCATCAATTGGGGAATGGTCTAATAAACTGTGGTATATGTATATGATGGAACACTATTGTTCTATTAGAAACCAGGAGGAATGGGAATTCAGGGAAGCCTGGAAAGATTTGCATGAACTGATGCTGAGTGAGATGAGCAGAACCAGAAGAACATTGTATACCCTAACAGCAACATCAGGTTGATGTTCAGCCTTAATGGACTTGCTCATTCCATCAGTGCAATAATCAGGCACATTTTGGGGATATCTGTGATGGAGAATACCATCTGTATCTAGAGAAAGAATTGTGGAGTTTGAACAAAGACCTTTAATTAAAAAAAACACATTATCTTATATAATTTTACTGTCTCTTTTACTTTATTTTCTTCTTTAAGAATATGATTTTTCTCTCATCACATTCAACTTAGATCAATGTATAACATGGAAGCAATGTAAAGACTAACAGAATGCCTTCTGAGGGGGGTGGGCAGAGTAAAGTGAGATTAGGGGGAAAATTGTAAAATTAAAAATAAATAAATAATAACTTTTAAAAACTCTAAATGACCTATGAAGAAAAATGCTGTCTATCTCTAGAGAAAGTATTGATTAAAAGAATTGTGCATCACATGATTTTACACTTGTTTATAAACTTGCATTAAATGGTGATCTCTAGTGAGGGGCAGAAAAGGAGAGAGACAATTTGAACCTTAAAATGTAAAAAAAAATCAATTTTTAAAAAGGATGTAAATTCTCATTCTTGTTGGTGTTAAAGTAGAAACTGGAGATTCACTTGTTGGGGGTATTTGCAGAAATGGAATTATTGTTCAAGTATGGACTAGCTGATCTTGGGGGTTCTCTTCCAAGTCTAAGATTCTGTGATAAATGGCAAGGGGACTCAAGGTCTGTGATTTCTTCTGAAACTAGCCTCCATTTTTTAAAAGCTTGATTTAAGATAAAAGGAGATGAAACTTTCACATTTTTATCACTGTTGCATTTGTTTTTAAATTAATCCTGTAATAGGAAGAAGCAGTGACTCTGCATGGCACTCTGGAGGAAGTAATAAAGATTAATTATAGATGAGAAACAAAATGCCATTAAAATGAAAATAGATTTTTTAATTGCATCAATGCCCTCTTTGGGTAATGATTGATTAACACAGAGCTTTCTCATCTCATTTGTGAAATATTTTGTTTATGTTTGACTTTATTACCATGTGAACATAGATAAGGAAAAACAGTGCTAATCTAGTTTTATTTCAGATCCAGATAAGAAACCTTTCCTTGTGCTTTTCCAAAGAATGATGACTCAGTCTTGGAGGGGAGAGAAAAATAAGAATTTGGCAGCTATTAATTAAAACTCATGGATGTAGGGTCTGAAGGCTCCCCAGAGGCCATCTAGTCCCTCACTTTACAAAAAAGGGAACTGAGGCACATGGAGCCTCATGCCTTCCTATCTAAAATGAAGGTAGAATCATAATCTTAGAACTGGAAAGAATCTTAGAGGCCAATGAGTGCAACATTTTCATTTTACAGCTAAGGAACTGAGTTATTGATACTTAAGGTATCTGAGGTAGGTTTGATTCTAAGCTTTCTTGACTCTAATTACATGTCCTAATCCCCTCAAGCACTCTGCCTCTTACTTAGAGTGAGGATAGTATCTATAAAATTACTCCTCAATAACCTGGAGTATATTCCCACAGATACACAATGTCCATGGGAAGAGTAGGCATTGAGTACAGGGGTTATGAGAGACACATACACACATATGTGTGTGTGTATATATATGTATATGTATGTATATATATATGTATATGTAGGTTTCATGTATAATCAAAGCAAAAATATCAACATCATTCATCTTTTTTTATTTTTTTTTGAATTTTACAATTTCCCCCCCAATTTCGCTTCCCTCCCTGCCACTTCCCACAGAAGGCAGTCTGATTATTTCTATGCTATACACTGATCAAAATTGAATGTGTTGAGAGAGAAATCATATCCTTAAGGAAAAAATAAAATATGAGAGATAGCAAAATTACATAATAAGACATCTTCTTTTTAAAAAAATTAAAGGTAATAGTCTTTGGTCTTTGTTTAAACTCCACAATTCTTTCTTTGGATATAGATGGTATTCTCCATTGCAAATACCCTAAAATTGTCTCTGATTATTGCACTGATGAAATGAGCAAATCCATTAAGATTGATCATCACCCCTATGTTGCTGTTAGGGTGTACAATGTTCTTCTGGTCCTGCTCATCTCACTCATTATCAGTTCATGCAAATCCTTCCAGGCTTTTCTGAATTCTCATCCCTCCTGGTTTCTAGTAGAACAGTAGTGTTCCATAACATATATATTCCACAATTTGTTTAGTCATTCCCCAATTGATGGACATTCATTCAATTTCCGATTCTTTGCCACCACAAACAGGACTGCTATGAATATTTTTGTACAAGTGAATATAATTCATCTTAAGGAAACATTACTTAAAGAAATTAATTCATCTTAATCATTGGAAGGTCAAATACTGAAGCTGAAACTTAAATACTTTGCCACATAATGAGAAAATAGAACTCATTAGAAAAGACCGATGTTGGGAAAGGTTGAAGGCAAAAGGAAAAAAATGTATAGATAGTGTCATGGAAACAATGAATATGCTCAGGATCATGAATTAGAAAGTATCTGAGAGGGGTGGCTAGGTGGCATAGTGGATAAAGCACTGATGGAATCAGGAGTACCTGGGTTCAAATCCAGTCTCAGACACTTAATAATTACCTAGCTGTGTGGCCTTGGGCAAGCCACTTAACCCCATTTACCTTGCAAAAACCTAAAAAAAAAAGTATCTGAGCCGAAATTTGAACTCAGCTCTGACTCCATGCCTAGAATTCTATCTACTGTTCCACACAATGGGAGGAAGGAGACATGAATGTGGTGGTTGAGAGCACATATAGGATCTCCAGTGGTGTTCTGTTGGGATGTCCAAAAAGATGAGGTCCATTTCTTGATGCCAAGTGCATATAGCAAGATGCTACAGAGATGCTTTTTGGATGATGATTGATGATGATGATGATGATGATGATGATGATGATGATGATGATTTAGACTCTGGCTTTAGTTTCTATATTCTTCCCACAACTAACTCCTTCACTTTCCATGAGAGCAGGCATCAAATACTCATTTAAAAGTGAACTATGGTAACTATGGTCTGCATTCTCTTTCAGAGGGCAAATATATGTGTCATCCTCATTGTCAAGACCTAGTGCATCTGGATTATCCACGAAATGAGAAATTATTGGAATATATCCCTACTTGGGAAATGACAAATTCGAGTAAAAAGAACAGTCAGGTAGGAAATATTTTATGTTTATTATTTCTTGGCTTTCAGGCAATTCCATAACTCTCCTTATAGATACTTTCATGCAAATATGAGTCATCTCAGGGCAATTTTTCACCATTATTCCTTTCATCAGATTCCTTAGTAAAAAGCTTTAGATTTGAGCTATATTTTAGACACATAATTTTTAGATTGGACCAATTTTATCCAGTAAATTCATAGTTAAGATAATGAAACTGATTTAAGATTCAAATCTTCAGTTTTGGTATGTCCTTTTTTCCAGAATGGACTCTCAGCGAGAAAATATATTTATAATGAAATGAATATTAATAGGACATGAAGGCTGAATGTTTGTGTTCATTTTTATCTAGGGAAAGTGAATATAGGTTTATAGGTCTATGGTTGGAAGAGACTTCAGCGGTTATCTTGGTTAAAATTTCATTTTCCATATGAGGAAAATGAACCCCAGAAAGGCTAAGTGACTTGCCCTAGGGCAGCATTCAAATATATCCAAAGGAACTTTTAGGGACACTAGTTTAACCAATGCCAAGGGAAAGGCCTTGTTACTTGCTTTTCAAAGGATACCTATAGTGCTTTTGTTTTTCAAAGGATATCTGTAATACCTTTGCTTCTTAACCTGGGATCTGTGAACTAAAAAGAAACATTTTTTATAATTACTTCAACATAAATGATTTCATTTGTTGTCATATTGTAGTGCTGAAGAAGATTTTTTGAGAGTTCCTTGGACATCAAGAAAATCAAATCAGTCCATACTTAGAGAAATTAATGCATGTTTTTCATTGTAAGGTCCAATACTGGAGCAAAAGTTTAAATACTTTGAACAAATAATGAACAAATAGGATTCATTTGGAAAAAACCTGATGTTGGGAAAGATTGAAGGCAAAAGGAAAAGATGAATAGATAGTGTCATGGAAACAACAAACATGAATTTGGACAAACTTTGAGAGATAATGAAGCATAGAACACCCTGGGGTGCTGTGGTCCATGGGGTCATGAAGAGTCAGACACGAGTGAATAGCCATTGTTCTGAGAAGGGGTCTGTAGGCTTCACCAGACTAGTTGCCAAAGAAGGTTATAACACATAAAAGATTAAAAACTCCCATAGGTGGGGGTGGCTAGGTGGGACAGTGGATAGAGTACCAGTCCTGGAATCAGGAGTACCTGAGTTCAAATGTGGCCTTAGACACTAAATAATTACCTAGTTGTGTAGCCTTGGGCAAGCCACCTAACTCCATTGCCTTGCAAAAACTAAAAAAAAAAAAAAAAAACCCCAAACAAACAAACTTCCATAGGAAGAATTTTACTGAAGTTGAATTCTGGGAAGGGGAAACTTTCTTGAGATTCTAAAGTTAAGAAGAAAATAAAAAACTCCAATTCATCAATAAACTATTTGCTCTCTCTTGGTTTTCTTCTTCCATGTTTGACAGCTCTCTCTCAGACTCCTTTCCTGGTTCATCATCGATGTCCATTGAGAGAGTGTGCCACAAGGTTCTGCCCTGGATCTTCTTTGCTTTTTATAAATCTTTCACTTTGTAATTTCACCAGTTTCAATGGGTTTGATGATTTCTATGAAGCCATCTACTCCTATGAAGCCATCTATGAAGATGTATTCCAGATATTTATCTAGTCCTGGTCTATCTCCTTAGTTCTAGTTCTACACATTAGTTAATCTGGATAATTAGAACCAAATATCCTATAGGCAACTATTCTGTATAAACTGGTAAGTGTACATATTGTCTCCCCTGTTAGAATGTAAAATCTCACTGACAACTTTTATCTTTGAATCTCTAGTACTTGGTGTAATGCTTTACACACAAGAGACACTTAATAAATGTTTGTAGATTGTTTTTTTAATCTAATTATATTGAAGCTTAAAGAAGAACTCTGACAAAAAGACCCAACACAGAAAATATCTACTTGGGATTGCAACCTGTGTGAAATCCTTGACCATTCACTTTCTCACCTCTCCCTATCTAATCTCTTGCCAAGTTCTACTGGTTCTACTTCCTGTATATTACCCTTTGTCATCTCTGACTTTGCAGAACTCTGGTTCAGGTCCTCATCTTTTGATGTCTGGACCTGCTTTAACTTGGTCTCCCTCACTTCAAGAGTGTCTTCACTCTAGTCCATCTTCCAGTCAGCTGCCAACGTGTTCTTCCTAAAACCCAAGTCTGACCTAGTCAATAAACTCCACCAGCTCCCTTTTGTTTTCAAGATCAAATATAAGATTCTCTGACTTTTAAAGCCCCTCATCATAAACTGGTGTCCTCCTACCTTCCTAGTCTTCCTAGTCTTAGAATTCCTGAATATGTGCATCTGCACTAGTTGTTCTTTGTGGAATTCTCTCCTATTTGCCTCTGCCTCCTAGCTTACCTAGATTCCTTCAGGTCTCAGCTAATATTCCAATTTCCACAAGAAGTCTTTCCTCTTCTCCCTTAATGCAACTGCCTTCCTTCTGTGATTATCTCTAGTATCTCCTATCTATATCTTCTTTGTACATCATTATCAGTACATGTTTAGTCAGTCAATCCACAAGCACTTATTCAATATAATTTACTATGTGAAATTGGGGACTACATAAAAGGGAAAGGGAAGGAGAAAGAAGGAGGGGAAAGAATTAGGAAAATTAAAAATTAAAAAAATGTTAAAAACAGTTTTTGTATGCAGTTGGGGAAAAATAAAATATTATTAGAAAAAATTGTTTATATGAAGAAGAAAGAAAGTTTTTTTCTTCTTTGCTGGGTGAAATAAGATCAGCAAAAATATTTTTTTCCCCTTTCCCCCCCATAAGGTAATCAGTTACAGTAACTGCAATTTTTGGCAGCTAGGTGGAGAATGGCTCTTAGGCTCATAAATTTAGAGCTGGAATGGATTTCAGAGGCTTAGTTCAACTTCATTTTACTGAGGAACAGAGGCTTTGAAGGCATCAGTAATTTGCCAAAGATCACAAAGATAGTGTCAAAGACAGGATATGACCCCCGGTCCTCCAACTCCATCCCTAGCATTTGTCTTACTGTACCTCTGATTGTCTGGATTTTATGTGGTTTACATCTGTTAAATTTCTATTGATCTCAATTATTTTTGGCAAGAATATAGGAAGGGAATAAAAAATTTGTAAACTGAATGAGTAATAATAGCCTTTCTGGCAGGCTGATGGTTTCATTGTGGTGAGGGAGGACCTGGAATGGATTTTAAGACGGGTTGATTGGAGTTATTGTGAAGTTTGGAGATATAAAACTGACTTCTGAAAAATTCACTTCTCCCAGAACAAAAAGCTTGGATTAAAGATGTTTATTATATTTTAGTGGGATGATTTGGGGAAAATCAGAGAGGATAATAGAATCATTGTGAGAAGCTCTTCAGAGATCAAATAGAAGCATTCTACAACTTGGTAAAATTGGCTATGGTTCAACTTAAAAGTTTTAGTAAACAAAGACTTTATGAGTTTACCTTGAAGAAACTTCAAGGTAACCATCACTTGCTTAATATATCCTATTTTTCTTTTTTAAATGACTAGAAAATAGCTGAATTATTCTTAACTGAATATAGAAATTTGAGAAATACTGTAGTATGATATATTATTTCAGTTTTTCATAATTGTTATTAGTGAATGGATATCATTTAGAAGATGGTGATTTTTTTACTCATTTTGTAAGACTTTGCTAAGGGTATACTAAAATATGGACTTAACAATGGGTGTTATCCATTGAAGAGATTATATGTTAGAAATGAACTTATAAGCAAACACCTGTGATGGAATGATCCTGAAGGAAAGGATTTAAGAAAATGTACCCAATTCCCTATATTACATTAAACATTGAATTTACTTTTTTTTGGACTTATAAAAATCCCTCAGCATACCTTGTATAGGTCAATGGTATCCAGTCTTTTTAAATTATTAAAATGTAGCTGACTTGATAATAATCCATCTCTCCTTCTTTAAAGGGTTAAAGAAAATTTATTCATATCAAATTGAATTAAAATTGATGAGAATTCTATAAAGGAAATAGTGCTGCATTTTGAGCTAGAAGCCCCATGAATTTGAAGAATAGTATGTACCTTTATGATGAAGAATAGTATGTACCTTTACTAATTACTAACTTTAGGCAAATTATTCAACCTATCCAACTTTTAGTTTACTCATTCATAAAAAGAAACTAACAGATTTGTTAGGATAAAGTGGATAATATATGTAAAGTATTTTATAGATTTGAAATGCTATACAATCCCTTGAGACAAGTGAAGTCTGTGGAGCAGCCCAGTCAAAATTCACTGTCCCTTGATCAACCTTCTGATTTGTTAGGGACTATTGTATATAAGAGTGCTGTGAATCTTCATCACCTGCTGTCCTTGAGCACCAGAGCCTTATTTTACTAAGTGCCATGAGAGTGGGAGTGGATTAGAGATTGGGGAGGTAATTAAACACTTGTATTTTTTTTTTAGTTTTTGTAAGGCAATGGGGTTAAGTGACTTGCCCAAGGCCACACAGCTAGGTAATTATTATGTGCCTGAGGCTGGATTTGAACTCAGGTACTCCTGACTCCAGGGCTGGTGTTCTATCCACTGTGCCACCTAGCCGCCTCCGCTGCGCCACCTACTTGCCCCCGCTTTGCCACCTAGCTGCCCCCACTGCACCACCTAGCCGCCCCCTGTTTTGTTTTGTTTTAACAAGCTTTTATTTTCCAAGTTTTTCAAACTTGTATATACAAATATAGCATACACACACAATTCCTGTGTGCCTGGTAACATAAAAGAAAAAAAAATTATCCCTTATATAGAACTTGCAAAAAACACAGTTTGTTTTTTTATGACATCTATATAGGTTTTCATATATGTGTAGCCTTCTCAGTTACTGTAAAATATGGACAATAATAAAGCTATCCATAAATTACTGTTGTCTGGAAGTAACCACTATCTCCATTACCATTTATTATACTAAAAGGGGGGTGGGAGTATTTTAAAAACCCTAGAACAAATTACTACTTTTCTGCAAACATTTTAATGAAGGGAGAAGTCTCCAAAAAGACAAATGCTTTGTGAAGCAAATTGGCAAATATAAATATATGTATTATATTTATGTGCATGTGTGTATCAGGTACATTATAGGAAGATAACTATGTATACTAGTCCAATGAATATAGGATCCCCAAATTTTATTTACAAAGAACCTTATGTTTTTAGGCTAAGAATTAGTAGAGTATTCCTGTTTTTCTTAAATAAAATTTCATTTCTTTCTTTCTTTCTTTCTTTCTTTCTTTCTTTCTTTCTTTCTTTCTTTCTTCCTTCCTTCCTTCCTTCCTTCCTTCCTTCCTTCCTTCCTTCCTTCCTTCCTTCCTTCCTTCCTTTCTTTCTTTCTTTCTTTCTTTCTTTCTTTCTTTCTTTCTTTCTTTCTTTCTTCCTTTCTTTTGCAAGGCAATGGGGTTAAGTGGCTTGCCCAAGGCCACACGGCTAAGTAATTATCAAGTGTCTGAGACTGGATTTGAACCCAGGTACTCCTGACTCCAGGCCCGATGCTGTATCATTGCCCCTTAAAATTTCATTTTAGAGGGACAGCTCTATTCTAGTCTATGATTGTTTGTTCCAATATGGTCAATGCATAATTACCCTTTATAAGTGGCTGCTTCAAATGACAAGCATCACTAGCTCTGTGTGCAGAACAATGTATCATATCCTTCAGGTTAACTAGTTACAAAACCCGAAGATGTTGAAAATGCTGCTTCTTGGTTTGGTATTAGCTTATAATATTCTTATTATAAACACTTGTATTTTAGTAAATAAACGGAGACCTTAGAGACCTTGGTGCACAAAGAGAGAACTTGTCTTCCTATCTCTCACCCCTTCAATGCTTGCCTGGGGAAAGATTGAGGGAGTTCAGAAAGGGACTCAACATACTGGCACCCGAACACAACATACTGGCACCCGAACAGGGACTCAACACTGGTCATGATATTCTTGATAATTAGTAAATCTAGTTCTGGAACAACAGCTATAGTTTGTAGGCAGTTTTATAATAAAAAGCCTTTCTAACTTGGCAGGAAAAACTTACCAGTGTTTTCATTTTACTGTCATAACCTTGAAGAAAGCAGAAGGTCATTTCCATGCTGCAATGAAGTATTGCGGTAGAATTTTTGTAGAAATTTTAATTGCCCCAGAAGGTAAATGGAACATATTACCAAGGATGAAAGATTCATGAGAAGTGGTGGAAAAGATATTATAAAAGATATAAATGATTAGAGAAAGAGATGGGCTATTCATGTAGTGAGAGTGAAAGTTTGCCAATGGTATAAAAGATTCATAGTTCAAAGAATTGGAAACTAAGGGAAAATATATCAATTGGGAAATAGATGAACAAATTATGGCATAGGAAAATTATAGAGTACTTGTATGCCATAAAAAATTATGAAAGGTAGAACAGATAGGTGGCATAGTGGATAGAGCACTGGCCCTTGAGTCAGGAGAACCTGAGTTCAAATCGAACCTCAGATTCTTGACACTCACTAGCTGTGTGATCTTGGGAAAATCACTTAATCCTCACAAAAAAAGAAAAAAAAAACTGATGAAAGGGATGGTTCCAGCAAAACCTGGGAAGACCTATAGGAAACGAGGCAAAGTAAAAGTGAACTGAACCAAGAGAATAGTTTATACAATAACAACATCATAAAGAAAAGCAACTTTGAAAGACTTTTAAACTCTGATCAATGCAATGACCAACCATAATTCCAGAGGACTGATAGTGAAGCCTACTATCTACCTTCTGAGAAAAAGGTAATGGTCTCAAGCTGCAGAATGGGACATTTTAAAATATGACCAATATGGGAGTTTATATTGCTTGATTATGAATATTTGTTACCATGATTTTGTTTTTCATTTCATCTTTTTTCAATGAGGGGAAGAGATGAGAAGGAAATAAATTTATGCTTGTTCATTTAAACCAAGGGGTAGGAAACCTTTTTTATGCCAAGGGTCATTTGGTTATTTATAATATCATTCATGGACCAAGCAAAATTATCAACTTAAAAATCCTACCCCTAGGGCGGCTAGGTGGCGTAGTGGATAAAGCACTGGCCCTGGAGTCAGGAGTACCTGGGTTCAAATCTGGTCTCAGACACTTAATAATTACCTAGCTGTGTGGCCTTGGGCAAGCCACTTAACCCCATTTGACTTGCAAAAATCTAAAAAAAAAAATCCTACCCCTAAAAAGCTCCCAGATTTATTGGATTTTGAGTCCCATATGTGGTTGCCTTGGTAGCACTGGACCAAATGATTTGGAGGCCTTATATAGATGGAGGTCCCCCTCCCCTAATTTAAACAAATGGAAATTAAAATAAAAGTTTAAAAATATTTATAATTATAGCTAGAAGTATTGATTGAAAAATAAGCAAAATTAGGTGGAAATCAACAGTCCTTTTTTTCATTTTCATTAAACTTGAAGTAGCAAGCCCTAATCAGAATAAGCAAGTTGGAGCTTTAGTGTCCTGTCATCTAAAGTATGTTACAGGTCCAATTGATATTAAATGTGTATTGCCACTCACTAGGTCCATAACAAAAATAGTAGTTAGCATTTATCTAGCATTTTAAGATTTATAAAGCTTTTATAGATTTATCATATTTGATGCTCATGATAGATGCAAATAGGATAGAAAGTTAAGGGACTTGCATCAAGTCCCATAGATATTCAGTGTATGAGGCAAGATTTGAACTTAAGCCTTCCTTACTCCAAGTCCCTATACTGAGTCAGGCAGTGGGGAGCAGTAAGCTTCTTTCCACTTTTTGTTCTGGACAGTTGTATGTCTAAAGGAATAGACACTATTTGACTTTTACTAATTACTAGAATTTGAACTATGCCTAATAAAGAGAAGCAATGTATATCATACCATCCAACTTCATATATAGTTGTTGACTGCGAATGGACACCAATAAATCTGCTCTTAGCCTGAATATTTATCTTTCCTGAGATCGTCTTGTACAGATTATCTTCAAAGTGAATTTAGGTACTAGGGCAAGAGACAACCTAAGTGTCTTTTATAAGAGAGGGAAGTGGACCAAAGCTAGAGGAAGATCATTCCTCAGAAGAAAGTCCTTCACAGAAAAATCAAAGCTTGAGATATGAATATATGACTATTCTATAAGTAAGGTAAGTGTAGCAAATGTTGTCCCAGACAGAAGGATAACAGATGGAGAGCTCCCTGATAGTTCCCCACAAAATATTTTTAGATCAGAGAAAGACCTCCAATGTGATGGGTAGATCTTCTATATTACTAATGAGGGACATAAGTGCATAATTTGGATCTTAAATTTACCCAGTCTCACGTTCTTCATCTGAAAATGAGAAGGTTGGAATAGATCTTTTCCAGCTCAAAAAAATTATGATATTATTCTAGGGAGGAAAGGAGTGAAAGTGCAACCAATACTGGAAAAGGTGGCCAAGGAGGCTGTGTCATCAGGTGGGAACCAGGTTTCTATGATTGCTAAATTGGGATGGAGAAGAAACAGAAATGATTTAGGATGAGGAGAAGTTTGTTGTCTATGTAACAGGCATTATAGGTGAGAAAATATAGGTGGAACTTTGGGGTGGGAGAACTGAGGAGTATGGAAAGAAGGAATCAGAAAGTAGGAGATAGGGAATGGGGTTTGGATGATGACATAGAGGGGTTCAGAATCACTAGGTTGTATAGGATATGATCACGTGTGAGAATGTTCATCAATGAGCAGAAGGCATCACCTCTCTTCACAGAGGAAATGAGATCAAGCTATAGATAAGTGCAGGAGAAAATGGAAGACATGCAGTCAGATGGTCAGATGGGGAGTCCTGTTTCATTATTCCTCTTCCCTCCAAAGACTGGAGATTAGGCAGGATATGAAAGTTAGGCCTGCACAGACAGTGATAAAAGGTACAGGTAGATAAAGTAGGAGATGGAATACCTGAGATCAAAGGGAAGGTTCCTTCAGTTTATTGATGGAGAAACAACAGGAGTTGATATAATTTTTTTTCGATGGAAATAACATTAAAGAAAAGACTTTGTTTCAGCTTGGCCACTACATCTTAAAAAGCATAGAACCTCTCTACCTGACTTGCATCTGAAACTTCTGATTTGAGTTGTCTCCCTCATTAGAATAGGATCTTCTTAAACATGGGAAGACCTATATGTATGCTATATATACAGTAACAGCAATATTATAGTGATGATCAACTGTGAAAGATTTAGTTACTCTATCAAGACAATGATTCAAAATAATTCCAAAGGACTCATAATGAGAAAAATGCTATTCATATCTAAAGAGAGAACTGAGGAGCTCTGACTGCAAATTAAAAATATGATTCTTCTCCTCCCTAGAGGTTCTCCAAAGAGTGAACCAAAGATTGAATTGGAAACAGAAGGTAGAAGTTACTTTCACTGGGGAAGATAGAAATTACACTATTGACCCCTAGTAGCCTTCTCTCAAGTGACACAACAAGCAAGAAGTTAGAAGACATGCAGTCTCTCTCATCTTCTAAGCTGAAACTGGATAATTTAATCTCCAGGTGGGCATAGCAAAAGGCAGAAGTCCCTTGGAGGGGGAAGTCAAATAGGGGGAGATAGAAGACATCTTGCTCCCTTAATGCTTTCTATCAGGGACCAGACAAGGTAGGAGATGGAAAGTACAAAGTCAAAGGAAAGTTTGGTTCAACTTAAAATATTAAAGATAGGCCCATTTATTCCTAAACTTTTAGTAATTTTAGCAGAAATGAGTGTTGATTTGATTTTTTGCCTCTATTGCTATAACTATGTGGCTTTAATTATTTTTGTTATTGATATGATTTTCCATGTTTATAGTTTTCAGCATTCCTAATATGGATTTCAATTTGTCATAATATATAATATTTTTAGTTGAAACTTTATTTTATTTTTCTAATTACATGAAAAAGTAGTTTTTCAACAGTTATCCATTTAGATATATCCCCCAAAATTTGGTTCTGTCTCAATGTTGTCATTTTATTTGGTGAAATTATCTATTGCTTCTATGATTTTTTTTCTTTAATTAACCAGTTTGTTAGGATTAAACTACTTAATCTCCACTTAACTTTGAGTCCTTTCTTCAAAGACCTTGTATTGCTTGCAATTTATAGTTCATTCTGATCTTTAAAAATTCATTATTATAGTTTTTTATATTTTCTTTATATATATATATATATATATATATATATATTTTTTTTTTTTTTTTTTTAGGGTTTTTTTTGCAAGGCAAATGGGGTTAAGTGGCTTGCCCAAGGCCACACAGCTAGGTAATTATTAAGTGTCTGAGACCAGATTTGAACCCAGGTACTCCTGACTCCAGGGCCAGTACTTTATCCACTGCACCACCTAGCCGCCCACATTTTTCTACCACCTTCCCCTTTCTCCCCTCTCCCTATGGTGGCAAACAGTCTGGTAAAAGTTGTACATATAAAATTGTGTTTAACATATTTCCATATTAGTCATGTTGTGAAAGAGGAGTTAGAACTAAGAGGAAAGGGGAAAAAACCATGAAAAAGACAGGAATATGTTGATATTTCTTTGCCAATATTTTATTTAAAATTCTGGTGTTGATATTTATTAGAAATATTGGTCTATAGCTTTCATTCTTTGTCTCTTCCTGATTTATGTATCAAGACGGTATTTGTTCCATAGAAAGGATTTAGTAGTAATCATTCTTGCATTCCCTATTTTGCTATATTTATGAAATATTAGAAGTAATTGTTCTTTGAAAGTTTTATACAATCCACTTTTAAATCCTTTGTATCTTAGAGTCTTTTCTTTGGGAATTCATTTTTGGTTTGTTCAATTTATTTTTATGAGATTGTGTTTTTCAATTATTTCTTGCTCTGATAATCTGTATATTTTATATTTTATAAATATGCATTCTTTTTAGGAATACAACCAGGAAAATAGTTTCTAATAATTTCCTCTATTTCTTCTACATTTATTTTGAATTTTCATTTTTTTCTTTTGTTACTGGCAATTCACTTTTCCTTTTCTTTTTTAGATCAATGATTTTCTATTTTATTCTTTTTATAAAAAGTCCCATATTTTGGTTATAAATTCAATTACAGCTTCAATTTTGTTTTTTTTTCAGAATTTCTTTTTTAATTTTTTAGTTAACATGCAAAATTCATTCATTTATACTCTCTCTGTTTTTGGTTAGGGTTTTGTGGGCAAGATAATGGAGTTAAGTGACTTGCTCAAGGTCAAACAACTAGTAAGTCCTCCTGATTATAGGATCTGTGTTCTATCCACTGTACCCCCATCTTTTCTCTCTTTTGTTGATGAAAGTGCTTAGAGGTATACATTTTTTATTTAAGGACCACTTTAGATATATGCCCCAAAATTTGGTTCTGTCTCAATGTTGTCATTTTATTTGGTGAAATTATCTATTGCTTCTATGATTTTTTTTCTTTAATTAACCAGTTTGTTAGGATTAAACTACTTAATCTCCACTTAACTTTGAGTCCTTTCTTCAAAGACCTTGTATTGCTTGCAATTTATAGTTCATTATGATCTTTAAAAATTCATTATTATAGTTTTTTATATTTTCTTTATATATATATATATATATATATATATATATATATATATATATATATATATATATTTAGGTTTTTTTTTTTTTTGCAAGGCAAATGGGGTTAAGTGGCTTGCCCAAGGCCACACAGCTAGGTAATTATTAAGTGTCTGAGACCGGATTTGAACCCAGGTACTCCTGACTCCAGGGCTGGTACTTTATCCACTGCACCACCTAGCTGCCCCAGTTTTTTATATTTTCTTATGAAGTTTTATTTCTTAGTATGTTATCATATTTTAAAAGTGCTATTCACAATTAAGAAATATATGTTTATAGATAATGTACATCATACACATAAATATTTCTTTCTATCTTTTTTAGCAGTCTACAGAGATTATATCTAACTTTCTGAACTTCTATTTCAATTTTTAACTTCTTTTTAACTTCTTTTTATTGTATTTATTTAGGTCTGAAAGGGACACATTATAGGCCACAACTATTAAAAGTTTGCTGTATATTTCTCCCTGCAATTAGAGTGCTTTTTTGGGGAGGGCAGGGTAAGTGGCTTGCCCAAGGTCACACGGCTAGGTAATTATTAAGTGTCTGAGGTTGGATTTGAACCCAGGTGCTCCTGACTCCAAGGCTAGTGCTCTATCCATTGTGCCACTTAGCTACCCCTAGAGTGCTTTTCCTAAAAGTTCTTAGATGTTAACTATTATCTTCTTTTAATTATTTTTCAATTTTTTTGCTGCCTTATATAAAGTCATGATTTTTTATTTTTAAAATTTTTAAATTTTATTAGTTTGCCTATTTAAGATCCTTATTTATTAGTTTGCCTATTTCAGCTCCTTATTTTGACTCTGTACAAATCTTTAGTTTCATGTGTATTCCTTATAAATAACATTGTTGGATTCTGCTTTCTTCTATTTTTTCATTTTTTTGGTTTTGAAGTAATGAATCCTGTTTTCTTGTAAATTCATCAATCTCCCTGAGTTCTATTCTTTGTCTGAAGGATTTGTTTTCCTCAGAGAGTTTTCTTATCTCTTTTTCCATCTGGCCAATTTTGCTTCTCCTCAATAACTTTTTGAACTGTTTTATCCATTTGACCTAAGCTTGTTTTTAGCATGCTATTTTCTTCAGTATTTTTTTGGATTTCCTTGACTAGGCTGTTGACTTCATTTTACTGTTTTTCCTGCATCTCTCTCCTTTCTTTTCCCGGTTTTTCTTCTAACTCCCTCATTTGATTTTCAAAGTCTTTTTTGAGCTCTGTCATAGCCTGAGTCCAATTTCTATTTTTCTTGGAGTCTTTAGATGTAGGAGCTTGTGCTTCCTCATCTTCAGACTGAGTATTTTGATCCTTCTTGGGCTCATAGGCAAAATATTTCTCAATGGTGTTCCTCTTTTTTTCTCTGCTTGCTCATTTTCCCAGCCTAAGCCTGTTTTGGGGGTGCTTCCTGAGCTTTTGGGACACTCCCACAAGGGTCTCAGTGTGTGAGGCTCTGTCCTCCCTCCTGGTCTGTGAATGACCATATGTGCCCCCCTCTGCCATGGGGCTGAAGTGGGGAGGCCCCTGCTGTTCTATGGGGGGGGCCTAGACTGCAATCAGCATCTGAATTTGGTCAGAACCCCAGAGTCCTGCTCCAGGGACAGAAGACAGAGCTCCACAGTCTCTCTCTCTTCACTCCCCTCCTTCAGCTCAATGGGCTCATGCCCTGGGGGCTCCTGCTTACCGGCTCTGCCTGCTTATGTTTCCTGGATCTGTGCTGCCAAAAGACCATGTTCCTTGCTATGTGCCCTTGAGGGCTGGGCTTCCTGTGCTCACTCTGGCAGAGGTCCCCCCACTGTTCCCCCACTTTTTGACCAGTGCTCCCCAGGGTGTAGCTCAGGAGACTCCCCTGCTGCTGTGTACCCCAGCTCCCAGCGCCGTGGGGCTGCCTCTGGGAGGCTGAAGCTCTTTTGTTCTGGCGGGCCACCCCTCTGTTGGCCCGCCCCTCCAACCCCGGGGAGCAGAGCCTTTCTGCTCTTTTCCAGGTTACCTTGAGTAAAAGAACTGCCTCCCTGGGACCCTCTGTGGGTTCTGTCTCTCAAAAGTTTAGTTAAAGTCCTTAGTTTTGAAGTTTTATGAGAGAGCTTCTAAGAGGTGTTCCTCTCTAGTCTCAGTCTTGGCTCCGCCCCCCCCCCCCATTCTGCTTTCTAATTTGTTTTGTGCAGTTATTTTTCAGTCACGACTGATTCTTCTTGACCCCATTTGGGGCTTTTGTGGCAAAGATACTTCCATTTCCCTCTTCAACTCATTTTACACATGAGGAAACTGAGGAAAATAGGGATAAGTGACTTGTCCAAGGTCAAGTTAGAGTAAGAGTTTGAGGCCAGATTTGAACACAGAAAGAGAAGTCTTCCTGACTCCAGGGTGGTACGTTATCCACTGTGCTGCTCCAAGTTTTTCCCATTTAGATTAATGGAATGTGATTCTCTATCATAATCCTCTTTTTCTTCCATCCTCTCACCCCCATCTTTCTCTTTATAAGAAAAAAAAGGTGTTGAAACAGAATATTATTAATATTAATCATCTAGCATTGAAGTCATTTGTTTCCACTTCATTGCTCCTTTTCTTGTCACCTAGCCTAGACCACAATTCCTGGTTCTTAAATTTTTGGTCCCATTTATGATCCATCTCCTGAAATTGAAGTTTGTTTCTATGATCATTCCCTTTCTGATTCTACCTTTTAAACCTCTTTCTCTCTTCTTTCTGACCCTACTTGCTTCATTTGTGAATTTAATGGATCTCTACATCTGTATGTGTGTGTGTGTGTGTGTGTGTGTGTGTGTGTTCATCCTTTTTCTGATTCAGATGAATGAGGTTCATGAAATGTCTCTTCATGTCTAGCCTTTCTGGTTGTTTGCAGAATTAATCTTTGATGTAGAAGTTTGATTTTTTCATTATATTTCTGGGTGCTTTCAATTTGAAGTTTCAGAAAGTCAGCCTACAAGTATTTATCTCAGGCTCTAGGGATACAAAGAAAGGCAAAAACAAACAAGCAAAAAACTGTCCATACCTTGAAGGAGAATTTTAATAGGAGGATTCCAATTGTATCTGAATAATTTTCTTTTATGATTTCTGAAATCTGGCATCCATATATTTTCAACCTTGGTTTTCAGGGAATTTGATGATTCCTAAATTATCTGTCCTCTAGGTGTTGTATTGTTCAGTTGTTTTTGATAGTACTTTATATTTTCTATAGTCTTTTTACATTGTTTTACTATTTTTTTTTATTGTTTCATGGTACCAGTGAGTTCTGTTTACCACCTTGTAGTTTTCATGGAGTTTGCTACTTAAGTAAGGTTTTCCACCTTTTAGGTTTCCCGTTCCAATTTTTTTTAAATCAGCATTTGCATTTCCCTGATAATTTCATTTTTTATCTATTACTTCAGAGGTCAGAAAATATAACATGAAGGTCAAATTCAGCCCACTGTTTTTGTACAGCCTACAAGCTACTATTGGATTCCTTGTTTCCAAGCCATTTTCCCCTTTGTGGCTATAACTTTATTTATTGTAGAGTTACTCTCTTATTCTCTATTTATCTCTTGACCCATAGCATCTCTTTAGTATCTGTCTTCTGAATTCTCACATCTCCAATCTTAGTACCTGGCTTGGGACTTTAATCAGACTTGACCTACTTCTGTACTGTTGGATGAAGTGCTCAGAGCCTGTTTGATACTGTCCCAAATTCCTGGGCTCCTGCTGTTGGCTTCTACCTCTCCTTATATATTTTCACTCAGAACATCATAAAGTTTAAAGTCACCCTGTTTTGTCTGATCCAGCACACTGTGATCTTCCATCCTTCCTTTGTCAATGTACCATAGACGCCAGTCTCCTGGGAGCATCCTTTAACATTCTATTTAGAGCATTGCATTCTGCTTCCCTCTATTCCCTCTCTAGTCAAAGAGCTGCAAACTTCTGGTCAACCTGGAGCGAACTAGTCAGAGCATTGGCTGCCTTCTGTCCTCTTTAACAAAGATCAAATCCAGTTCCCCAGTGAGATTCTCCCTCCAGCCTCCTCTTGGGCTTCTGGTTTTCTTTTTGTGAAGTCCTGAAATGAATGTAAGAACTTACTGTTTTTTTCTCTTTAGTTTTTTTTGATAATTATTTGTTGTGATCCCCTTTTTTTTAGATCACTACTAGAAAATAATATGGAAGAACTGAACCCCTTTATGACTTTTTACATTCGTAATGACTTTTCACATTACCACCTTTACCAGAAGTTCCATTAGCTCTCCTTTTTTACCTTTTTTTTTTTTTTTTGAGGTTTTTTTGCAAGGCAAATGGGGTTAAGTGGCTTGCCCAAGGCCACACAGCTAGGTAATTATTGTCTGAGGTCTGATTTGAATTAAGGTACTCCTGACTCTAGGGCTGGTGCTCTATGCACTGCTCTACCTAGCCACCCTCTTTTCTTTTTTTTAATCTCCTTTTTCTAGAATTCACGCTTGGGCACCCACAAACACAGACACCAATAGAACCCTTCCTTATGAGAAAGAAATACAGTTACTCAAAAATAAACCAAGCATTGGCCAATAATACATACCACATTCCATACATCTACAGATCACAACACAACTGAATTAATCAGAACTCTGAAGACTTTCTCTTTTTTTATACTTAAAGATTTTATTTATTTTGAGTTTTACAATTTACCCCCAATCTTACTTCCCTCCCCCATCCCCACCCCCACAGAAGGCAATTTGCCAGTCTTTACATTGTTTCCATGGTATGCATTGATCCAAATTGAATGTGATGAGAGAGAAATCATATCCTTAAGGAAGCAATATAAAGTATAAGAGATAATAAGATCAGACAATAAGATATCAGGTTTTTTTCCTAGATTAAAGGTAATCGTCCTTGGCCTTTCTTCAAACTCCACAATTTTTTCTCTGGATACAGATGGTATTCAAGACACTGCAGACAGCCTCAAATTGTCCCTGATAGTTTCACTGATGGAATGAAGGAGTCCCTCAAGGTTGATCATCGCCCCCATGTTGCTGTTAGGGTGTACAGTGTTTTTCTGGTTCTGCTAATCTCACTCAACTTCAGTTCATGCAAATCCCTCCAGGCTTCCCTGAATTCCCATCCCTCCTGGTTTCTAATGGAACAATAGTAGAACTCTGAAGACTTCATTGTTGTTTTCCTTTACATTATTGTTATTGCATATTTTATTCTCCTGGTTCTGCTTACTCCCGTCTTCATTAGTTCAAATTGAATGAGACCAGTTTGAAATCATACCTGAATCTACAGAGGCTTTGTTTTTTAATCTGTTCTCTTGGTATATTATGTTTACTACAATGAAGTCACCAGATGGCGCTCAAATACTGAATGTATTTAAATTGCACCATACTAAAAATTTTGATTTTCTGAGTAGTTCTCAGTGGCAAATATTTTTAATCAGAAAATCCAAGCTGTAGCTTCAACCTTTGTCATCTACAGACTCTAAACAATAATGACTTATATTTGCTTAGGACTTTAAAGTTTGCAAAGTGCTTAACTATCAGCAATCATATATATCAGCATATAATCAATATTTTATTATATGTAATCAACAGATACATATATGATATGAAATCAATATTTATATATCATCAATCAATCTGATGAGATTACAGGCATACAGAATGAATGAATGAGTGAGTGTGTGAATGAGTGAATGAATGAATGGAAAAGCATTCTCAAAATGCTATTTGCCAAACACTGTTCTTAGGACTGATGAAACAAACAGAAAAAAGCAAGATAACATAGTCCCTGACTCATAAGGAACTCAATTGGGGACATATTAAAGACAACATACTGAAAAAAATTCAGCTGCAGAGCTGATGGAAAGGTGAGGGAAACCCTAAAGGTGCATTGGTGGGACAGAAGACAAGGTCAAGGGATATCTAGGTTACATCAGAGGTCAAATAACATTCCTGGACATTTGGAGACATCTCCTCATGGAGGTGCATTCCAATCACTTATTATCTGCTTAAAAGATGCAGACAGCATCTTTGGCCAGAGCTGTCTTCATGATGATTGTCTGCTGTGGACTCAGAAGGATGAATTCTTGTTAAAGAAGCCCCTATCTCTTGTGTATAGGAAAGTAAGTTGTGGGGCAGCTAGGTGGTGCAGTGGACAGAACATCAGTTCCTGGAGTCAGGAGGACCTGAGTTCAAATCCCCTCTCAAACACTTAATTGCCTAGCTGTGTGATCTTGGGCAAGGCATTTAACCCATTGCCTTAAATAAAATTTTTTAAAAAGAGGAAAATAAGTTGTGAGACCAATGAGTTTTATATCTTTCTTTTAGACTAGTGCAGAGCAGACTGGAGGGAGAAAGGGGACCTATGTCCACATGCAGTTCTCACCTTCCCTGGGAACAATTGTTGGTGACTTGCAGCAAGAAAGCAAATGACAGATGGGCACATGGTCCAAGAGAATAATTCATAAACAATGGTTGTAAACCCCAGCTCCTATGGGGAGGAGGGGGAATTTTTGAGCAATATGATTTCGGAATTTAACCTTCTATTAGAGAAGGAATTTCCTGCATATAACCTTGCATGTAATTCCCAAGCTTGAATATTCAAAAATTTGACCCTCATAGAAAGAGAAGAGAATTTCTTTTTAAAAAAATTTTTATATTTTTTTTCAACTACATAGTAGTTACCATTCATTTTTTTTAAATGAGTTCTGAATCTTTCCTCTCTCTTTCTCTCCCCGTGGCCTCCTTTAAAAACCAAGCAATTTGATAAAGATTGTGTAGATATGCAAAACATATTTCCATATTAGTCATGTTGCAAAAGAAAACACAGATCAAAAAGGCCAAGGAAAAAGTTTTAAAAATGTTTTGTTCTGCATTCAGACTCCATCAATTCTTTCATCATAAGTCTTTCAGAATTGTCTTGAATCATTGAATTTCTGAGAATAACTAGGTCATTCAGAGTTGATCATCATACATTATTGTTGTTTCTGTGTAAATGTTCTCCTGGTTTTGCTTACTTTATTTTGTATCGGTTCATGTAAAATCTTCCCAGGTTTTTTTTGGAAAACATCCTGCTTATTATTTCTTTTTTAAATAGTAATTTGTTTTTTCCCCAGTTGCATAGTGAATATTTTTACATTAATTTTTCAAAGATTTTGAGTTCCAAATTTTTCTCCCTCCCTTTCCCTCTTCTGAAAATGGTAGGCAGTTTGATAGTCTATACATGTGCTATCATGTTTAACATATTTCCATATTAATCTCATTTGTGAAAGAAGACAGATCAAAAAGGAAAAAATAACCACAAGAAAGAATAAAGTAATTTTTAAAAATATACTTCGATCTGCATTCAGAATCTATCATTTCTTTATCTGGATATGGATAGCATTTTCCTTTGTGAGTCCTTTGTAACTTAGATCATTGTGCTGCTGAGAACTGGGTCATTCACTGTTGATCATTAAACAATGTCACATACTGTATACATTGTTTTCCTGGTTCTGCTCATTTCACTTTTCATCAGTTCATACAAGTTTCCAGGTTTTTTCTGAAACCTGCCTGTTCATCATTTCTTTTTTTTTTTTTAGGTTTTGTTTTGTTTTGTTTTTTGCAAGGCAAATTGGGTTAAGTGGCTTGCCCAGGGCCACACAGCTAGGTAATTATTAAGTGTCAGAGGTCGGATTTGAACTCAGGTACTCCTGACTCCAGGGCCAATGCTCTATCCACTGCGCCACCTAGCTGCCCCCTGTTCATCATTTCTTACAGTACAAGAGTATTGCATCACAATTATACTCTACAGCTTGTTCAACCATTCCCCAAATGATGGGAATCCTCTGCATTTCCAATTCTTTGACACCACAAAGAAAACTGCCATAAATATTTTTGTACATATAGGCACATTTTCTTTCTTTTTTTCATTGTGGGAGGACAGCAGCACCAGACCCAAGATGGCAGCCAGCAGGAGACTGATGAAGGAGCTGGAAGAAATCCATAAGTGTGGGATGAAAAACTTCTGTAACATCCAGGTTGATGAAGCTAATTTATTGACTTGGCAAGGACTCATCATTCCTAACAACCCTCCATATGACAAGGGAGCCTTCAGAATCGGAATCAACTTCCCAGAAGAGTATCCATTCAAACCATCTAAGATCACTTTTAAAACAAAGATTTACTACCCTAACATTGATGAAAAAGGACAGGTCTGTCTGCCTGTAATTAGTGCTGAAAACTGGAAGCCAGCAACCAAAACTGAACCAAGTCATCCTGTCCCTCATAGACTGGTGAACAACCCCCAGCCTGAGCACCCCCTTCAGGTTGACCTAGCTGAAGAGTATACTCTAAGGTCTGTAAAAAGTTCTGTAAGAACACTGAAGAGTTTACAAAGAAATACGGGGAAAAGTGACCCATGGACTAAATCTTCTGGGATTGATTCTAAGCAGGGCGAGTGGAGACCAGGAGCAGTACTGTTCCAACGCCCTGCAAACAGGACTCTTTGGGAATTGAGGGGGGCTACCTCCTGGCATTAACTTGTGGCAGTTACTAACTTTCTACAGTTTTCTTAATCAAAAGTGGTCTAGGTAAACCTGTAAAGAAAGGACTAAAAATTTAAGATGTTCTAGTTCTGAATTCTTTGTTTTAAAAATTACTGCTTAAATCTAAAAAAAAAAAAACCCCAAAAACTCTTTTTTGGTATATGAATCTAGTAGTGGTATTACTGGGTCAAAAATATGCATAGTTGTATAGCTCTTGAACATAGTTTCAAAGGGTTCTCCTGAATGGTTGGATCAGTACACAATTCCACCAACAATGCATTAGTTTCCAATTTTTCTACACCCTCTCCAACATTTATCATTTTCCTTTTTCTGTCATGCTGGCCAGTCTGATAGATGTGAGGTGGTACCTCAGAGTTGTTTTAACATGCATGTCTTTAATCAATAGTGATACAGAGCATTTTTTTCATATGACTATAGATAGCTCTGATTTCTTCTGAAAACTGCCTGTTCATATCCTTTGAATATTTATCAATTGAAGAGTGACATGTATTCTTATAAATTTGTTGCAATTCTCTATATATTTGAGAAATAAGGTCTCTATCAGAGCAACATGCTATAAAAAATTTTCCAGTTTCCTGCTTTCCTTCTAATCTTGGCTGCATTGATTTTGTTTGTGCAAAACCTTTTTAATTTCACGAGATCAAAATTATCCATTTTACATTTCACAACATTGTCTTTCTCTCATTTGGTCACAAATTCTTCCTTTATTCATAGATCTGACAGATAAAATGCTCCCTGCTCCCTTAATTTGCTATGATATCACCCTTTACATATATATATATACATATATATATATATATATATATATATAAAATTTTGTCCTAATCTTGTTATACAATGGGAGATATTGATCTATGTCTATTTTCTGCTATTTTTGTCAAAATAGTAAGTTCTTGTTTCAAAACTTGGTTCTTTACATTTATCAAACACAAGATCACTACGGTCACTTACTGCTGTATATTGCATACCTAAAACTATTTTTAAGCTTGTATTGCTTTATTTTGATTATTATAATTTTTTTTTATTACAGTTTGAAATCTGGTACTGCTAGACCTATTTCCTTCACGTTTTTTTTTCATTGATTCCCTTGATATTCTTGACTTTTTGTTCTTCTAGATGAATTTTGTTATTATATTTTCTAACCATAAAATTTTTGGCACTTAGTAAGAAAATTAACTTGGAATTATCATTTTTATGATATTGCTTCATGAGCAATGATTATTTCTTTGGTTGTTCAGATAGAACTTTATTGATAAGAAGAGTTTCATAATTGTGTTCACAATTCCTAGATTTGCCTTGACAGGTACTCTTTCAAATATTTTATATTGTCTACAGTTATTTTTAATGAAATTTTAAGAATAAATTTTTTGATTAAGCTTATTTTTTGGAGAAGGAGGAAGATAGTTAACCTATTTTATGTATAGCTTCCTAGTTGGAAAACAAATCCAGTGAGAATAGAATTCCTTATACAGGATGTTCTCATAGAATGTTTATCTTTTAGGGGCAGTCTAAAAAAGCCAAATACAAGCTGGTACTACTAGTCTTTGTGGTTCTTGAGTCATACTCTGTGGGAAAGATGGATTCACTAGAATGTCCAGGTTCATTTTCCTTTTGAAAATAGATAGAGGTTGGATACTTTATTTGTTTCTGTATTCATATATCTATCCTATGTATCTTTCATATATTTTCTATTTTCTGGAGGGTGAAAATAAAGCAATCCTGTACCTAATATGCACATAGTAACTTGATCCTATTACCCATAATTGGAGAAACCTAGATACAAATTATATTACAAATATGCTAGATTTTTCTGTAACAGCTCTGTTCCACAAATAGTCTTCCAAGCTGACTTTTTAAAAAAAATTCTTTTGAATGCTTCCCTTAATATTAAACTAATCTTACCTATATAAAAATTATTATTCTTGGGGAAAAAATGATTGTTCTTGGGATAGTATAAATATCCACCCAATGATCCTTGAACCCCTTTGTAGTTTACAAGGCAGACATTTATACCTCCAAAATGAGCAAATAATATACATTAAGGAGTATTTTATTGTCTTGCTGATTAAGTCTAGATGATTAAATCTAGAGTCTAGACTTAAAGAAAGTATTGGAAAATATTAATAATGCTAATTAAACTTAAATATATGTCTTACATTCCCCACCCATCCCAACTTCAGGGGTTGGAAAACCTTTAAAAAAAACAAACAAAAAAGGAGGGAGTACAGAAGGGAGGGGGGAGTACAGAAGGAATGGAGTGTGTAAGGATGGGAAATGGTGATAGAACAGATGAAAAGGGAATGAATGTTGAAGGGTATGTAAGGCCTTTCTATAAGACCATTTTCTAAATAATTCAGAATCTTATTAGAAATCAGAGTAGTTTTACAGAAGAGGGCAGGTTATTCTCCACGATTGGCTGAGGGGTGGGGGGATGGAATCTGGGAGGCGAGAAAGGGGCAGTATATTTGTCTTTCTGCACAAGTATGTATACAAATGTACACATTGGTGTGGGTCTATAAATTTCCTCCCTCTCCCAGGACTCTCCTCCAAATTCTCAGTCAACACGATCATACAGTCAATCTCCCTCACTATTTCCAAACCATTCATTCTGCACTTTATATATATGTTATCACAAATCTTCTCATCCTTTCCCAGTACCGTGGATTCTGTCCCTGGGAATACCTTGGACCCTGATAGATGACTATGATAGGTGATTTTTCCCCTTCTCTTGCTTGGCCTCCCTGCTTCTTCTTGGCCTCTTCCAATGTACATAGTTTCCCCTCCCTCTTTTTAGCTTTCTTTGAGGTTTTCATTTAAAAAATAAGCTCTTAAGGGAAGAAACTCTCCTGTTTTCTTTTATCTGATAGACATTTTAGAATTTAAATGATGCTTTGTAAGTTATTCTGAAATCATCAATTCTGATCTTCCTATGCTTGCTTTCCTATGCTCCTTTCAACAGAATATACTTTTTTCCCCCTCTTATCTCTTTGAATTATTATTTTTTCCTCTGGGCCCAAGGGAATGATTCACTGAGAGAGAGAGAGAGGCTGGTGGAACAATTTCTGAGTTCCTGGCACAGGAAAAGGACCCCTGCTCCCCTCCCCCTTCTGGAATCATGTGCCAGAAGTCAAAACAATAGGCTGATACAGTCATTCTGCTCTCTCTCTCTCTCTCTCTCTCTCTCTCTCTCTCTCTCTCTCTCTCCTCTTCCCCTATTCCCTCTTCCTCTGGAATGACAATGTCAGCATGAGTAACAATCATAAAGTGGTGAGATGGGGGCAGCCAAGACTGACCCAGATACAAGCATCCAGAGTTCTGACCAATTTGACAAGTTCTGGTGACACTTGGGGTCTTACTTTCCAGGTAATCCATGAGTATGAGATGAAGAGTGAAGGGAGGACAGGGAATATTTTGGTCTATTTTTCTTTTCACTCTGTCTACTTTATAATGAATTATGCATTTACCACTGACAGGGGTCTGAACCTAAAAGTGCCCATAACCTGAGATAGTGGAGTTACCCTGAAGGAGTAGGATCCCTGAAGCAGCTATAAATAGTACATATGGTACCTGATGCATTTTAATTTTAATCAATTTTAATGTTTAATCAATTTTTCATTTTACCTACTAGAAGTCATTCGGCAAGTGGAGTTTTTTGTTTGTTTTTTTAAGGCACTTTCTTCCAACCCCTGAAGTTGACTCTACCATTTTGGGGGCAGGGGCAGTAGCTGTCTGTGATTTTTAAATTCCCTGCCCTTCTAAGAAGTGATGGAAGATCAATGTTCATAGACCATCACCCCTTGACTGGATAATAAAGTCAGAGACAGCTGTCTCCCTATATGAATAATCTTGGATAAGTATGGGAGCACTGACCCAAAGATTCACAGTGCTTGGTATTTTCTTTTTAAAATTCTGGTTAGCTTATAGTTAAGGATAAATGTGATATATGAGACTGTGAAGGATTTGATTTCATTAGCATTACCATGGACCCCACTGAACGAATGAGCATGAAATAAAATTTATTAAGGACTTAGTACATACCAGGCTCTTTACTAACTGTTGGGGGATAAAAGCAGAAATAATACCCTGTTGTCAAAGAGTCTACATTTTAATGGGGAGGTGGATAAAAAATATAGGGATAGAGTAGCTAGGGAACAGAATACTAGGGAGTCCTGGGGATGTTACAGTTGAATCATTGAGTAGTCAACTGACATACTTTCCCCACAAATAATGGTTGTATGGTAGTATTATCTGATTACTGATCCCTTCAGAAGCAGGGTGGATGGCAAGTTAACTGGAATATTAGGTTGGATGGGATGTGAAACATGATCAGTTAAATGGTTTGGAACCAACTAGATTTAGTGAACTAGTTGAGCTTCTTCATTCACTAATCCAAACAGTTCATTCCAAGGTAGAATTCCAAAGCGGAATTAATTAATTATTTCCCTTAGGAATTGGGGGCATTTTTTTGGTGTTGTGGTCTAGAGGTGCTGGTACTATAGAAGAAGGCAAGATGTCAGTGGAAGGAAACAAGATGGAATGTAAAGCTAGCAAATTTTCTATATGAGAATTTCCTCATAGAAAAGCAAAGTCTGTCTCCACTTTAGTAGATAAGTTATAGGGAACTGCCTTGGTCACTAAAAAAAAATATTAAGGAGTCACAAAGCTAGTAAATGTCAGAGGTAGGATTTGAATTCAGGTTTTATGATTCCACTCTTCTATCTACTTCCCTTGAATATCTGAATATGTTTGAATATATATATATACTATTTGAAAATAGAACATATTTGCTGATATAGTTTTGCCTTATCCTGCAATAGTCATTTTGGGCAGCATACCAAGCAAGAATCATAAAAATACCAAAAATTAATTCCCTGTTTATGTGTATTTAAGATCTGTAGCAACAAGAGTGAAGGACCTAGAGTCAAGAAGACTCATCTTCCGGAGTTCCACCCTTAGATGCTTACTAGCTCCGTGACCCTAGCAAATCATTTACCCCTGTTTTCCTTAGCTTCCTCATCTAAACAATGACCTGGAGAAGGAAATGACAACCTTCTCTAGTATTTCTACCAATACACCAATAGGATCACAAAGAATCAGAAATGACTGAAAACAAATGAACAACAATAAAACAATAACAATGATATTACTATATCATCTCAATTTATTAAGTGAAATCAGGAAATTTGTATTCAAATATAATTTACCTTAATAACCAAAATAATTAACTTTTCTTTGGATCTTGATTCTTTAAGTTGAGTTGGATAGAATTCATTTCTCTTTTTTTAATGGAGGAGAAGAAAAAAGGCATTTTCTATATCCTTTTATCTGACATTCTTTGACAAAGTTAGCTCTTCTAGCAATTCCATAACCTATATAATTCCAACAAGATTCTGATCCACATCTCTCTGTAACCACTTCTCTTTGTAATTATGACTCCCTGTAATTACATACTACTCCTCCCCCAAAAACCACAAAAGAGCATACTGGTGATCTTGCTCTGATTCTTAATATTTTATAGATATCAAAAGAGTGCTTGGGGTCTACCCACTTCCTTTTTGGTTATTGATGTTGCCTTCTGCCAACTTTGGTATTGTCAACTTAAATACATAACTTTTTTCCTGTCACTCTGGTGATAATCTTTCACTTTAAAAAAAAAACCCACTTCAATCTTATAATTGTATTAGGTTTAATTATTAACCAAACAAGTAAAGTCTGCCTGTGGATTAAAAACTGGTTGAGCAATAGGAAACAAAGAATTGTTTGAAGTGTTTGAAGGTTGTTCTGGATACTGAATAGATGGTTTGGGTGTACCTGCGTTGTTTAATAACCTGATAACTGAGCCTGAGAGAGTTGGAAGGGAAGTGTAAGGGAAAATGTGGTTTCATAGTTCTTTCTGAGGGATTTAAAAATCTGAATAAAAATGCCAAGAAGCCAGATACCATGAATCACAGGGAAGAAATCTATCATCTTACAGGAAGAACTGACTCCATATGATGACATACCATAGTCATAGATTCATAGACTTCCTTCAAATTTTAGTTCAAATTCCATAGTCTGCACATTTCCTTTCTCCCTCCCCTCCCCATCGCTAATCTTCTGAGATTACCTCCAATTCCCCTGTGTAGATATTATATATATATGTATATATATACATATATATATATAATTTTTTCATGTTGCTTCACCCATTGAAATATGCATAGTGATTGTTTTTCTATTTTTTTGTGTCCCCAGCACTTAGTACAGTATAGATCAATCAACTAATCCAGTCTCTCTCTTTTAACCTAGGATTCCTATCTATCACATATCTGTTTGTCCAACTTTTATTTGAACACTTCCACTGCTTAGAAGCTCATTACAGAGTCAGCTTAGAGCTTTGAACTTAGAATCAGGAAGACCTCCACCCAAATTCTGCCTCAGATACTTCCTGGCTATGTGTCTCTGGATAAATCATTTAATCTCTCTCAGCCTCTGTTTTCTTATCTGTAACAAAGAGATAATAACACCTCACAGGGCTGATTTGTCAATGAGATATTATATGGAATGATGATATATTTGTCTTTCATTCTCAAAGAAGACTATGCATGGAGGTGATGCTAACATAAAATATTTTATAAATATTAAAATACTATATAAATGATAGCTATTAGCAACAGAAGTTCTTGTAGAGGGATCCATTACATTATTGTTCAATTCTATTAGAAACTTCTTTCTGATATAACACAAAAATCTAGCTCATTATTTGCATTCATTGATCTTAAGTCTGTTCCATGAAATATTATAGAAGTTATTTCTCTTCTACATTCTACCTTAAAATATAGATTATATAAAACAATAGTGCCAAATATAGAGATTTAAAGTTGTTTACAAAGCATTTATATATAATATATATATTATCTCACTTGATTCTCATAAAAATCCCATTTGATAGTGAAGGTTGCCCATTTTTCAAATGAGGAAAGTGAGTTTCAGAGAAGTTTAATGTCTTACCCTGGATCATACAGCAAGTAAGTATCTGGGGTGGCATTTGAACCTAGATCTAATAAATCTAACACTATCTACTATCTCTTTCTTATTATGCTACCTTTAAACATTAAATAAATATTTTCTTCTCTAGAATAAATAGCACCAGTTACTTCAATTGTTGACCTTTCTCTGAACATTTGCCAGTTTGATACTCTTCTTCTTAGAGTGAGGCTCAAGTAGAGCTTTGGCACAATGCTTTTAAAATGCATGTTTCAAATAAACAATTCTGATATACATGGAACAATTTGTTCCAGTGGCCGTAAAAACTGCTTAAGCAAACTGTGGGGTGCTTAGAACTTGGTCAAGATGCCAAGGTCACTCTTTGCATCCCAGATCATTGAGGTT
Source organism: Macrotis lagotis (assembly GCF_037893015.1). NCBI lineage: Eukaryota > Metazoa > Chordata > Mammalia > Peramelemorphia > Peramelidae > Macrotis > Macrotis lagotis. The sequence continues at coordinate 279,005,139 of NC_133659.1, read as the reverse complement.
GCCTTGCTTTTATCTTGCCACTGAACTCCAATAGCTAAATAAGACAGAGTGAGGTTGATGATTTTGTGCAACTCTGCCTCACTTAAGCACTCCAGTTCACTCAAGAGACAACACATGTTGTCATTGATCCTCTTGGAAATGAAGGACAAACCACAAAATGGAACTGGGAAGCAAGTTAGCATAATCATACTGACAGTTATATAGTACTATAAAAGTTGCAAACTTCATTACAGATTTGAGGCTCACAGTGCTATGAAATAGGTAATTATACATATAATTGTTCCTATTTTATGGTGGTGGTGGTGGGGGGAGGGCTGGATACCGAATCCTATAGATTAACCGTCTAGTTTCTAGATACATAATAAGTAGTGTCAGAAATTATAATTTGAACTCAAGTCTTGATTCCAAGTCTAATGTTCCATCCACCATGCCATGCTAGAGTGGGTAAAAGGCAGCTGCCAAGTGGATAAAACCTAATAGGACCATGCCAAAAAATAATGATCATTCACATTTATGTAGCACTTTAACATTCATAAAATACTCTCTTCATGATCACCCATAAGTAAGGTAATGCAATAATTATTGTTCTTATTTTACAGATGAGGAAGCTGAGACTCAGAGAGAACTTAATTGACTGTTTTACAATTACTTAACTAATTAATATCAGAATATTAATCAAACCTCTAAACTCATTGATATGTTCTAGTGACCACCTGCTTATCCTTTATTCTCTTTGATATATTTCAAGAAACTGTTCTTCATGTCACTACCTGTGATTTGTCATCCTGAATTCTCCTTTCTCCTTCTTTCTGGATGTAGTGCTGGGTCTGGAGTCAGAAAGTTTCAGTTTAATTGCTTTTTAGTCATGTCTAAACATTTTATGACCCCATTTGGGGTTTGGCAAAGATACTGGAGTGGTTTGCTTTCCTTTTCTAGGAGTTAGGAAGACTTGAGTTCAAATCTAGCCTCGGGTATTTTATTAGATTTGTGATCCTGAACAAATCACTTGATGTATCTTCCTCAGTTTCCTCAACTGTAATATATGTAGATCATAATAATATGTACCACTCAGGGTTGTTGTGAGGACAACTGAGTAGATAGATATACATGCATACCTACCTAACTACCCACCTACCTACATACATGCATACACATACATATTCATGTATATATAATAAGTGCTTAACAAAGTGTCTGGCACACCTAGCTGTGTGACCTTGGACAAGTCACTTAACCCCAGAGCCTTTCAACCCCCCTTCAAATATTAAACAAAGTGTCTGGCACATAATAGGGGCTTTATAGATGCTCCCTCCCTTCTCTCTCTCTCTCTCTCTCTCTCTCTCTCTTTCTCTCTCTCTCCTGATTTTGTGTCATCTTTGTATCTCCAGTACTTTGTACCAGAGTACTAGACTAATGATATACCTATATATAACTGATATGCCTAATGATGAAAGTATACCAGTAAGTTATTCTATGAGATTGTGGCAACTGTAAGCCAAATTTCTGGGTCAAGAAGCAAAACTCAGCATGAGTGATTTTGTACTGTAACATATATGTTACAGTACACTCCCACTCCATCTCCCTACCCCTGCCCCCTCTTTCTCACTTTGTTTTGTGACAATCTTCTGGCATAGTGGGTCCCTCCCAAGATGACCTAGGGCTCCCCTTTTGTATCTTGCTTTCTATGACTGGGCTCCCCCAACATAGATTTAGCTACCCACAGGTTATAAATACTTGTTCAAGCATCCATTTAATGACTAAAGGAAGACATCTGGTAAAACAACCCCTTGATGAGTTTAGATGCTAAGAATAAGTTTTATATGCATATATATGTATGTATAAAACAATAGGAGTTAATTCAATGCAAAGTTTGATTTTCAGGTATTGGAGAAGAGGGAGAAAGGGGTCCCTGATATACATCTCAGATACCCACTCACATAGTGTATACTCTCTTGAGGGTGGTACCATGGTGAGGAGGAAAGAAATATAGATTCAGCTGGAACAATGTGTTCCCAAGTGCCCTCTGGAGCATGAGATACTCATACCCTCATTTTGAGGGCTACCCAGAGTTGTCCACTTTTGAGTATCAGGGTTTAGGAATCACAGGAATTTGGGGCATACATCAGTACAGGGAGAAAAACAAGTCAACTGTTGAAAAGATTATTTTTTGATAATTGCACTAACCTTAAAAATATTATTGCCAGTATTTTTCCATGAATAGATTCATTAAACCCCAACTTCCCTTAAGAGGAGTCTGTCATTTATTCTATTTATATTTTCAATTACAAAAACCTTTTTCAGCTCATAATTCTCTTCTTCCCTCTTTACCCGCCTTCCACTGAGAGATTAAGAAAAACAAAACCTGTTACTAATATGTACCATCATGCAAAACAGATTTCCACATTCCCCATTATCCCTCCCCCCAAAAATACAGAAAAGAAAATATGCTTCATTCTGCAACTTGAGACTATTAGTTTTCTATCTGAAGGTAGATAGTGTGTTTTGACATGAGTCCTTTGATATTATGGCTGGTCATTGTGTTCATCAAAATGACCAAGTCTGTGTTGATTATCTTTATCTTTACAATGTTACTAATACTATGTAGATTTTTCTTCTGGTTCTGCTCATTTCACTTTGTATCAGTTCATGTAAGTCTATGGAGGTTTTTGTGAAACCATTTTCCTTATCATTTCTTGCAGCACAATAATATTCCATCACATTTATATACCACAAATTATTTAGCCATAATCTAATTAAGAGGAACTTCCTTAGTTTCCAACTCTATGCCACTATGAAAAGAAGTTACTATAAATATTTTTTCTCTTTTTGAAAATCTTTTGGGGTATAGATCTACTATTGTACTATTTAAAAAGTTAAAATACAAGAATACAGGTCAGTCAGTTAGCATTTATATTCACTGTATCCCAGACCATCGCCAGTTTTCTTTATTTTTGTCCTGCCGAGGGACTTTGGTGACTCTGGAGAAGAAAGTGAGTTTGATGACTTTGTGCAATTCTGCCTCACTCAGATCCAATTCACCAACAATCAAGAGATCACCCTCATGATGTCACAGGTCCTCTTAAAGAACCAAGGACAAACAAACAATAATAAACAATATGCCAGACACAAAGAGATACAAAGAAAGGAAAAAAACTAACAGTACCTGACCTCAAGAAATTCACAACCTAATGGGGAAACAACTCTATAGAAATAAGAGATATATATATATATATGTATATATATATATATATATTGAATAAATTGAAAGTAATCTTTTTTTAATATATAGAAGTTTTATTCAATTATGAAAAGATCTTATTCCTTTTATCCCCCTTTTCCTCCTTCTTCACATATTAGAAGAATTGGAAGCAGAGAGAGAAAAGAGGATATAACAGAGGAAAGCCCACACTTAATAGTCATAATTATGAATGTGAATGGAGTGAATTTATCCATGAAATGCAAAGAGTAGAAGAATGGATTAGATAATAGAAACCAACAATACATTGTCTATAAGAAATTCAATTAAAAACATAAAACTTCACTTCGGATTTAAATGATGGGGCAAAGCAGAATGGTTATACTCCATTTAAGTTTTAAAAAAGAAAAGTAGCAATCATATTCTCAGGGAAAGCAGCATTTTTAAAAAATTCGATTAAAATAGGTATAGATAATGATATAATAACAATAATTTATGTATCAGATGGTATATCAAATAATGATAAGGACAAAAGAAATAAGTAAGGCAGCCACGTTATGCTTGAAGGCATTATGATGATGAAATAATATAACTAACACATGTATGAAATGGCATAACAAGTACTTAAAGAAGCTAACAAAACTGTAATGAGAAATATAAAGAAAATTGTAATAATCAGGTACCTCAATGTACCCTGGATAGAACTAGACAAATCTTTTTTTCCTTTCTTTTTTATATTAAAGATATTTGAGTTTTACAATTTCCCCTCCCCCCCAATCTTGCTTCCCTCCTCCCCACCCCCCATGGAAAGCAATCTGTCAGTCTTTACTTTGTTTCCATGTTGTACATTGATCCAAATTGAGTGTGATGAGAGAGAAATCATATCCTTAAGGACAAGAGAAGAAGTCTAAGAGGTAACAAGATCAGACAATAAGATATCTGTTTTTTTTCTAAATTAAAGGGAATAGTCCTTGAACTTTGTTCAAACTCCAGGGCTCTTTATCTGGATACAGATGGCACTCTCCTTTGCAGACAGTCCAAAATTGTTCCGGATTGTTGCACTGATGGAATGAGCAAGTCCTTCAAGGTTGATCATCATTCCCATGTTGCTGTTAGGGTATGCAGTTTTTTTCTGGTTCTGCTCATCTCACTCAGCATCAGTTCATACAAATCCCTCCAGGCTTCCCTGAATTCTCATCCCTCCTGGTTTCTAATAGTACAATAGTGTTCCATGACATACATATGCCACAGTCTGTTAAGCCATTCCCCAATTGAAGGACATTTACTTGATTTCCAATTCTTTGCCACTACAAACAGGGCTGCTATAAATATTTTTGCAGAAGTGATATTTTTACCCTTTTTCATCATCTCTCCAGGGTATAGATCCAGTAGTGGTATTGCTGGGTCAAAGGGTATACTCATTTTTGTTGCCCTTTGGGCATAGTTCCAAATAGCTCTCCAGAAAGGCTGGATGAGTTCACGGCTCCACCAACAGTATAATAGTGTCCCAGATTTCCCACAACCCTTCCAACAATGATCATTATCCTTTCTGGTCATATTGGCCAATCTTAGAGGTGTGAGGTGGTACCTTAGAGAAGCTTTAATTTGCATTTCTCTAATAATTAATGATTTAGAGCAATTTTTCATATGGCTATGGATTGCTTTGATCTCATCTGTAAATTGTCTTTGCATATCCTTTGACCATTTGTCAATGGCTTTTTGTTTTAAAAATATGGCTCAGTTCTCTGTATATTTTAGAAATGAGTCCTTTGTCAGAATCATTAGTTGTAAAGATTGTTTCCCAATTTACTACTTTTTTTTTTTTTTAGCTTTTGCAAGGCAATGGGGTTGAGTGGCTTGCCCAAGGCCATACAGCTAGGTAATTACTAAGTGTCTGAGGCGGGATTTGAGCTCAGGTACTCCTGACTCCTGGGCTGGTGCTCTATCCACAGTGCCACCTAGCCGCCCCCTACTACATTTCTTTTTTGATCCTGGTTACAGTGGTTTTATCTGTGCAAAAGCTTTTTAATTTAATGTAATCGAAATCATCCAGTTGGTTTTTGGTGATGTTCTCCAACTCTTCCTTAGTCATAAACTGCTCCCCTTTCCATAGATCTGACAGGTAAACTAGTCCTTGATCTTCTAATTTGCTTATAGTATTGTTTTTTATGTCTAAGTCCTGTAACCATTTGGATCTTATCCTGGTAAAGGGTGTGAGGTTTTGGTCTAATCTAAGTTTCTTCCATACTAAATTCCAATTGTCCCAGCAATTATTATTAAAGAGGGAGTTTTTATCCCAATAGCTGGACTCTTTGGGTTTATCAAACAGCAGATTACTATAATTGTCTCCTGCTTTTGCACCTAGTCTATTCCACTGCTCCACCACTCTATTTCTTAGCCAATACCAAACAGTTTTGATAACTGATGCTTTATAATATAATTTTAGATCAGGTAGGGCTAAGCCACCTTCTTTTGCACTTTTTTTCATTAAGCTCCTGGAAATTCTTGACTTTTTATTTCTCCATATGAATTTACTTACAATTTTTTCTAACTCATTAAAGTAATTTTTTGGAAATTTGATTGGTAAGGCACTAAACAGGTACTTTAGTTTTGGTAGAATTGTCATTTTTATTATATTAGCTCTACCTATCCATGAGCAATTGATATTTGCCCAGTTATTTAAATCTGACTTAATTTGTGTGAGAAGTGTTTTATAATTGTTTTCAAAAAGTTTCTGAGTTTGTCTTGGCGAATAGACTCCCAGGTATTTTATATTGTCTGAGGTTACTTTGAATGGGATTTCTTTTTCTAGCTCTTCCTGCTGTAATTGAAAGTAATCTTGGAGGGAAGGCACTAACATTAAGGAGGACTAGGAGAGAGTTATTACAGATGATAGGACTTTAGGTGAGACTTGATGGAAGCCAGAGAAGCCAGGGGCCAATGAAGAAGAGCGAGAACATTCCAGATATGAAGGAGGGCAAATAAAACAGTCAAAAGATATAGGTAGTATCTATTTGAGTACTTCTACGCATGAGACCCATTCTAGATCCCTAGCTATCTTATCTATGAATAGCATCTATGAATCCCTGGGATTCTACTATATGTTTTAATTTTATTTTGAATTATTACCTTTGAACTCCTAAGCTTTTGATAGTCTGCATTTCAATGTTACTAATTCAGTGTGGAGCTAAATCTACCTCTGCTAACTTGTGCCTCCAATTAATAAATAGGTTTGTAAGTCTATGAAGTTTTACACAATGGACCATAAACCCTTTTACATATATATATATTAATATATATATACACACATATATATACACACACACATATATATATATATATATATATATATATATATATATATATATATATATATGTACTTTGTTTAGCTAGAAACTTGGAAAGTGACATGAACCCTTGCTCTCACCTAATCATGCTCCTAATATTTTTTGTATTTAGCTTATTTTGAGGACTGGGAGAAGAGATATTTAGACTGCAAAATTCAAGTCATGATCTATCCCATAAAGTACGACACTGAACATACAATTTCCAGCAGTGGCTACCTCTTCTGAGTCACTCAAAGAAAATTAAAGTTGTCACTCATTCATTTGTTGGAAACAATATGATCCCAACTTGAAATTTTTTTCTTTTTTTAGGTTTTTGCTAGGCAATGGGGTTAAGTGGCTTGCCCAAGGCCACACAGCTAGGTAATTATTAAATGTCTGAGGTCGGATTTGAACTCAGGTCCTCCTGACTCCAGGGCTGGTGCTCTATCCACTGTGCCACCTAGCCGCTCCAAGAATATAACTCTCAAAAATGCAACATTTTTGCAAATGAGAAAAATAGCACTTAATCAATCAAATCCATTAAGTGCCTACTATATACTATGCACTCTAATAGGTTCAGCAGATATAATCATAAAGACAAAACAATTTCTGACCTCAAGGAATTTTCATTTTACTGAAGTGACCTAAGCAATGCTCTAGGAAATAAAATGTGATGGCAGAAGAAAGGATGATAAATCCAATTTCAGATTGAAAGGGCAATTCCTCCTAGTTTCAGCTAAGTTTGGATGTATAGTTTATCATTGTTCTCACTGAGAAATCAAAATTTAGGTAATTAAAAGAAATCTAGAACTTTGGCTAAAAGAAATCTAGTATAGGGGAAAACAGATTTTTTGAGGGTGGTGATAGAAGAGAAGAAGGAAGAAAAAGTCATCTCTCTCTCTCTACATATATATATATATATATATATATATATATATTTATAAAGATAAAGGAGACAGAGACAAAGATATATGTGAAGCACAAGACCCATTCTCCCATGTGAGTGAAAGACGAATAATAGTTTATATTTATATCATAATTTAAGGTTTGCAAAGCAGTTATTCTCACAACAACTCTGTGAGATGGCCATTATATTCCTCATTTTACAAAGAAACTAGATGACTTGCTCAGTGTCACACAGGAATTAAGTATTTGAGGTTAAGAAGTAGTTATAGGAGCAAAAGAATACATGAGAGGCTCTATGTGAACCCTGAGTTCTTTCCTATGGAAAAAATGGAATTCATCAAGAAGGGAGAATTGATTAGCTCTAACAAACTCAATATTGTTACACACACACACACACACACACACACACACACACACACACACACACACACACACATACACAAAGAGAGAGACAGAGAGAGAGAGAGAGAGAGAGTTAAAATATCAGTTCCAGAGGTAAAAGTATTCTAATCTGATTATGGGCTCTGAGAGAAGTTCATTCTATGTCTTTTGTCAGCAGTGCAGTATAATGAGAAAAGAACTGCACCTGAAATAAGGAAGACCTAGGTCAGCTATTAGCCAAGTGACCATCCGCAAAAATGCTTAATGTTTTAATTCAATTAAGTTCTACCTGCAACTGTTTATGAATGAATATTGTAGATGAATTTCCAATCTGCAGTTATAGAGTCAGGTGGTGAAGTGGATGGAGCACTGGTCTTGTAGTCAGGAGTACCTGATGTTAAATCTGGGCTCACATTTCCTAGCTGTGTGACCTTAGACAAATCACTTAACCCTGATTACCTCGCATCCAGAGTCATCTCCAGTCATTCTGATTCATATCTGGTCACTGGACCCAGATGGCTCTAGAGGAGAAAATGAGACTGGTGAACTTAACACAGTCCCCTCCCCCCACATACTCCAGTCCAATTCATGGGCTTGTCATCACATCACTACCCTGATGTCTTGGTCTTCAAGAATGAAGGACAAACATCAAGATAGAGTTACTATATTGTGTTCCCGACTCTGATGAAATCACAGAACTGGACAAAAAATGTTTTGTTTTTTTTATTTGGCAAGGCAAATGGGGTTAAGTGGCTTGCCCAAGGCCACACAGCTAGGTAATTATTAAGTGTCTGATCGGATTTGAACCCAGGTACTCCTGACTCCAAGGCTGGTGCTTTATCCACTACGCCACCTAGCCACCCCCCAAAAAATATTTTTTAGAGTTCTGACCTATATAGCCTTGATTCTTGCAGGACCTCTGGATCCTGAAGGCCTGTTTAGAAGAGCAAAGAAGGTCAGATTCTGATATCCTCAAGGTTTTCCAAGGGCCGTGTTGTTGTTGTTGTTCCCTTCCTAACTCTTTTTGTTTTTAAGTTTTTGCAAGGCAATGGGGTTAAGTGGCTTGCCCAAGGCCACACAGCTAGGTAATTATTAAGTGTCTGAGGCGGGATTTGAACTCAGGTACTCCTGACTCCAGGGCTGGTACTCTACCCACTGCGCCACCTAGCTGCCCCCCCTCCTAACTCTTAATGATCCCATTTGGTATTCTTTTTGGCAGAGATAATGGAAGATAATGCCATTGCCTTCTCCAACTTATTTTACAGATGAGGAAACTGAGGCAAAATTGGCCTGCATAGTAGTATCTAAGGCCAGATTTGAATTCTTGAACATGAATCTTCCTGACTCTAGATCCAGCACTCTATCCACTGTGCTACCTAGATGTCCTTTTTTTTTTTTTTTTTTTAGGTTTTTGCAAGGCAAGTGGGGTTAAGTGGCTTGCCCAAGGCCACACAGCTAGGTAATTATTACGTGTCTGAGACCGGATTTGAACCCAGGTACTCCTGACTCCAGGATCGGTGCTTTATCCACTGCGCCACCTAGCTGCCCCACCTAGATGTCCTTCTTAGGGGCATATTTGTGAACTAGCTCTCAAAATTTTGTCCAGGTCCATCAAATCAGGGACTAGAATTCAAGTGATACCCAGGTTACATTCTATTTTTAGCTTTAAATTTTTCTTTATATGTATTTAATTTAAGTTATATCTAAATTAAATTTGAATTTTATATTAAATTAAAATCAAAATTTTATTTTTAAAAAGTGCTATCTGCATACATATATCTTGTTAATTTCTCAGGAAGGCAGAGTCTTTTAGACTCTGTATAATATTATTGTTGCCAGGTAGGAATTTAGGGTGAGGAGCAGTTGTTTAGATACTTAAGCTAAGATTAAATCTATCTTTATGAACCCAGACAGAGACCTTGACTCTAACCTCTGGCAGATCGCCAGATAGAAAGGACACAGTCCACCGGGGCCCGGGATGATTGATTCTTCTTCTGCTACTGTCCTGAGCAGCTGTTTTCCAACTGTTGCAACAGATCAGTTTCAAAGGAAGCATTCTAGCGTGGGCAGGCTCACTTGGATGAGTTGGGTGAACTCTGGGGATGAACCACAGATAGTAATCATTATTCCAAAATACTATCACAGTGCAAACCCCAAAATCTTTCATGATGCCGGGGTCTTGTGTTTTTAACAGGCAGAGCAAACACATGCATATAAGTACAACTCCAAAGGACACTCTGGTTCCTCCCACTGACAAATGTCAGCCTTGGATGAAGTAAGCCTGGACTGAGTTAAGTTTTAACTATTACTCACTTCCTTATTGAAATAGCAAAAGTCAGTGTGAGTAATCTGATAAAGAGTATAGAGTTCAACGTATTAGTGAACATTCAGTTGTTACTTCTGGGGAAATTGTGTAATTTGCTTGTAAGGTTTGCCTTCTCTGCATTCCCACTCAGACCTGGAAATAAGGAAAGGAGAGAAAAGGAGAGAGAGAGAGAGAGAGAGAGAGAGAGAGAGAGAGAGAGAGAGAGAGAGAGAGAGAGAGAGAGAGAGAGAGTTTGACATCATGGATATTGACTTACCTCAAAATCAGAAAGATTTGAATTCAAGTTTTATTTCTTACTCAGTTCTGTCTTCATTGCTTTAAGCAACTCTAAGACAATAGGTTGCAACCATGCCAGTCTACCTGAGGAGAGTGGAATTCACCTGAGATTTCCCTATTACAGCTAAATAACGAGTCCAGTTCTTCATTCTTTAGATGGTGAAGTGATCTGGAGTTAGGAAGACTCATCTGCCTAAATTCAAATCTAGCTTCAGACATTTACTAGGTGTATGTCATCAGACAAGTCATTTAGTCCAATTTGCCTCAGTTTCCTCATATGAAGACTGCTGGAGAAGGAAATGGTAAATCACACTAGTATCTCTGCCAAGAAAACCCCAAAGGGGTCACGAAGAGATGGCCACAAGAGATCAGTAGCTCTAAATCTCCAGGATTTTGTCACTGAGGACAACTTCTGGTCTGAGTATCCCTCTCACCAATGCAGCCCCAACTCCAAATATGGCTATATATTCATCTGGTAATTTATATAGTCTTAAAGAGTTGCCTCAGTTACCTGAGAAGTTAAATGGCTTGCTCTGGTCAACCAGAGAGTATATGACAAGCTTCCTGATTCCAGTGTAAATCTTTCTAGTTTTTAGGTCAGACGATAGCTATTTGTACATTTGAGTGGCAATTCTTGAGAATTGGACCCTAGGGTTTTTGTATTCTTTTTATAACCTGTACCCTAAACCAGTGACATTACTTTATAAATTATTTAATCAAATATAAGGAAAAAAAATTATATGATTCTCTTCCCATGAACTTTTTGGTATGACACTAACCAATGAACCAGAAGAACAGATGTTTGAACTTGGCTTGCTTTCTATTATTGCTATTTCTCATCTGTGTGTAATATCACCAAGAGACAAACAGAGCTGAATTCAACACCCTCCCTTGACCTCATCTCTGATTTATGACTTCTCACCGTGACCTTGGGGTTTTTGAAGGGCGAGGTGTCAGAAATATGGTTTGAATTTTAGCAGCTTTTCTCACTGGCCTCTTTCCTTGCTAAAAGCAGACTAGTTTTGTTTAATTGGCAGGCTAGAAAATTTAATCGTAATTATCTTAGAAGTAAGCAGTCAGAGAACAAGGAGGAGAGAAGGGAGGAAATTACCCCTCTGCAGTCATTATTTAGTCAGTCTTCCCCTCTTTTCTATCTCACACTCAAGGTTCATAAAGGAAGTAAAGGGAAGTTTTAGAATTTCTGAATGTTACCAGTGGTCAGAGACCTTGAGTTACATTTACTCCTGAATTGTGAGTGGTCAGTGAGTTCCCAGCTGGCTTTGTTCCTGTGGCCTTGTAATAATGTAGAGAAGAGCAGTTAGTCCTTCATGGGACAGTTGCCCCCACAGACCTTTAGGAGCCAGCAGTCCCACAGGAACTCACAGGTACAACCTCTATTGACCTGGGCCAAAGAAACCATGATGCTTAGTTTTAGGTCAAAGGAAATATTATTTGTATAGGACCTAATCTAGTGGCTGTCTGCACTCGCTTCTCCCCTCCACAACTCCTCCCTATTCCTTCTCCTTAGATGAAAACTAAGGTGAATGTTTGTTGAATGAGATTTATTGGGAGGTCTGGGGGCCTGGGCTAAGGCTTCATTTTGGCAGAGATGTTTCCTGATCATTCAGCATTCGCCCTGCTCTGCCCCCTTTCATTTCTTTGAGACACCTGTGTTTTTTGGCTATTGCTGGGCAGGGGCAGGGGGGACAAAAGTCTTGGCAGTCTGCCTCTCCTTTGACTCTCACAACTTCATTCCAGCTATTGACAATTATGTCCTTGTCATACAAAATCTGAGGGGAGAATTGTGGAGATCTTCCTTTGTGTGGTTCAAAGGCTTCTATTTAAATTAGGAAATTCATTCTCTTCCAACAATCCCTGCTCTCCTTCCTCTCCCACTGCCTGGACTGCATTTGGCTTTGGTGACTGTATTCAGGTTGCCATATAAAACATAAGAGATCTGAGACAGGTTGCCATATAAAACATAAGAGATCTGAGCCAGTGGCAGAATCTGGTTTTCTTCCCTAGAGATGGTAGGTGCTGGTTCATGGTTCCATTTTACTGAATAGAGAAATGGAACATTTTCCCTGGAAAGGGACTCTGAAGGATCATTCAGCCAGTCCATCTTCCACATCTTCCACATTTTACAGTAAAGGTTATATTTCTCGGATGTACCATATTTTATTTTATCAATAAATAATCTAATCTGGGAGAAGGTAAAGTGATTTACTCAAGGTCATAGAGTTAGGGGGCAATATAGCATAAGGTTACTCATTGGACTATAAATGCTTACATCCTTACCAACCTACTCCCCATCCTCCCCCATCTCATCTACAATTCCCCCTCCCTCATCTCTTCTCCTTGGATGGAAACTAATTTGAATGCTTATTGAATGAGATTTATTGGGAGATCTATGGCATACTATATCTATGGAGAACTAGGACCTAAAAATGAATCATTTTCCCATCTTCTGAAATTATCAGTATATATCTCTAAATATTTTTTTGAGGCGGGGGATCAGTCTTTCTAGAGGCTGAGGATATTTTATTTATTTTCCTAAAAGCACATGCATGCTCAGTTTACCTAATCTTAATCACTGAATGGGTATTACCACAGTCAAACTGTGACCTGGAAAAGATCTAATTTTAAAAAGCCAAGGTCTTGTAGTGCATCTGGAGTCATCTCCAGCTATCCTGGTCCAATTCTGGTCACTGGACCCAGATGGCTCCAGAGGAGAAAGTAAGGCTGGTGACTTAGCACAGCAATCCCTCACTCAAATCCAATTCACATGTATGCCATAGCATTACCTCCCTGGTGTCAAACATAAAGAACCAGGACCTGTTGTTTCAGACCAACTGCTTTCTAGCGAATGGCTAAGTTCACTCACTTTATTGCACTATAAACTGAGGCCAGAAGTGGGCCAAGCCATGGACCAGAGAGCCCAGATAAAAGGAAGGATTCTAGTTCATACCAAACCCCAGGTTCGACAACAAGGTCTCCTTGGATCCTAAGTCTATTTCCTCCGTGGTGAGTCCCAGGTCCAGACTCCCCACCCCACCCCCAAAGTTTCTATTTCTTTATTCAGGGAGAGTAGAGCATCAAGAGAGAACCCCTCAATCTGTTTGAAGGGATACATTCATGGAGAGCTGAACAAACTTAAATTGTTCTTTTCCTAGGACTCCAGAACCTCTATAGTTTAGGAGACTAGCAGCTGTTTGATAGCTGTTCTAATTGTTTTATTTATGCCTTGTATTCCATTTATTTGCTTATTGACTCTAAGATAAGATTAAAAAACACCAAATACAGTATATACACATTTCTATTTACATTAGCTTGGGTACAGTGCCAGGATACCAAAGTCCCTCCACTAGTACTCATTGAAATACAGGTGAAAGAAAGGGTGTTGCCAGTGGGTAGGGACTCAGAACTAACTTCTAATTGAGTAGACCCATAAAATCCTATACTCCTTGAAAACAATTTAAAGAGAAGAGAGTTTGAACTGAGGGATAGAAGGTTAATGACTCTCTGGTCACCATAGAGAGCACACTACTGACCTGACACTTTTACAGAACTCCTCATTCACACTTTTAGAGTGGGCATGGGACTCCCCATTGTGAGTCTATCAGCACCTCTTGAGCTTAAAATTTTACAGCAGTCTTTGTTCTTTGGAGGGGGGTTAAGATCCAGTCTCACTCATGTTAGGACATGACTCTGTTAGACCAAAAACTTGTAAGAAAAAGAAATAAATCTATTCAATTCAACTTGTCCAATACAGAACACATCTTCCTCCCTCAACCTTCCTCCCTCCTTACAAACTTTCCAATTGCTATTAGGAGCAACATTAAACTTCTAAGCACCAAAGTTTGCAATGGAATTCCCCTTCCTTCTTTCCTTTCCCTCATCCCCATATTCAATCAATTGCCAAGTTTTGTTAATTCTATCCCCACAACATCTCTCACTTCTCTTTGCCTTTCCCTCCATTCATGAGACCACAACCCTTAGGTCATCATCATCACCTTTCACTGATCTCTCCCCTCTCCAGTACACCCAACTGCCAAGTAATCTTAAGACCCTGTCACCTGCACAAAAATTTTCCATAATTTCTTTTGGCTTTCAGGACTAAATAGATGAACTTCATTTTTTTTAAAACGATCTCTAACACTTGAAACTATTTGTAATGTGACTTTATTTCAAATTACTCTTCAGGTATTCAGCTTTCCAACCAAACAACCAACTGGTGGATACTGAACTTGGCATTTCATCTACCTTCACAATGCCTTTGCACAGTGTGACCCCCATATTGGGACTTTATTCTAGGAATCCCTAGCTTTCTTCAATGCCAGGCTCAGCTGCTTAAGATCTTGGGCATCTTTCCCCATCTTTGCTATGTATTAGTGTTTTCTCTCTCCTTCAAAGATGTGTATTTATTTACCTGCATAGATAAACTTCTTGCCTCCCTTCACAGTAATCAGTCAATCAGTAGAGTATAAATTCCTTCATAGCAGAGACTATTTCCTTTTTCATCTTGGTGACCTTAGCCCCTAACACATAGTAGGAGTTTCAAAAATAGTTGCTGAATTGAAAAATTGAAATAACTCAATTTCTTTCCCTATCCTCAATTCTGCTCTCTTAGCATTGACCATGGTCACTAATTCTGAATTCTGATTCCTATTCCCATCATGCCTTTTGTTTGTGTGTGTGTGTGTGGGGGGGGTTGCAAGGCAATGGGGTTAAGTGACTTGCCCAAGATCACACAGCTAAGTAAGTATTGTATCTGAGGCTGGATTTGAATTCAGATCCTCCTGACACCAGGGCTGGCGTTCTATTAACTTAGTATTCCTGTCATTCCTAGTAAGACTTTGTGTCTTTGGGTCAGCCCTTAATGCTTCTCTTCAACTATTAAAACTTTCAAATTCCAAGGAAAATCAATGGAAAAGAATAATATTATGCATTATTTCAGATAAGATAACTGTAAAAATAAATAATGCTGGGAGGAAAAAATAAGAAAACTAACATATGCTTAAAAGCACCACAGAAAACTAAATAAAAACACTTTAAAACATTTATGTATACATACATACATACATATACATGTATTAGAGCTACTAATTAAATTTTCAGTGTGAGCATTTACACCTTAGAAATCAGCAAATGTTATAAATCAGGACTTGACTAAATATTTTGTTGATTGTCTAGACCATGGCTGTCCAACTTTAAATCATTTTAGGACTGCATTAAAATAAAATAATTATTCAACGGCCACATCCAGAATAAAAAATACAGTACACTAATATAATAGTTAATTTGTAGTCTTACCTTAGGTTTAGCAAGTGCTGCAAAAAGTCACTTTTAACTTCTTAGAAAATGGGGGAATATGCATCATCAATATGACATGAAACATGAAAGCAAACATAAAACAACAAAGTGACAACATAACAGTATAACATAACTGTACAAAGGTAGGTGCATAATGACATCTGCATGCATTCCACAGATCAATTGAAAATTCCATGAAATATGTTCCATCCGTAATACTACTTAAAGACACTAAAGAAAATTAACATCAATGAGATTATTTATTGTGATGGAATTAATAAATCTAATATGCATTCCATGAAAATTATTATTTTATTTTTTCACTAGTGAAAATTAAAATCCACAGGTGAGCCACAAGAAATTGCACTGTGGGGGGTGGCTAGGTGGTACAGTGGATAGAGCACTGGTCCTGGAGTCAGGAGCACCTGAGTTCAAATCTGACCTCAGACACTTAATAATTACCTAGCTGCATGTCCTTGGGCAAGCCACTTAACCCCATTTGCCTTACAAAAAAAAAAAAAGCAAGAAAGAAAGGATAAACAGAAATTGCACTGTGGGCCATATTTTGGACAGCCCTGCTATATAGACACATACACACATACACACACACACACACACACACACACACACACACACACACATATATATATATATATACATATATATGTATATATATATATATGTACATTTATATAATGTTTGTCCTTCATTCTCAAAGAAGACATCAGGGAGATGATGCCATGACATATACCTGAATTGAATTTGAGGGAGGGGATGCCTCGCTTTCTCCTGTGAATCAGATACACTGGAGATAGCACTGAATATGAGGCAATCAGGGTTAAATGACCTACTTACCCAAGGACACACAGGTAACAAGTGTCTGAGACTGTATTAGAACTTCTGTTCTCTTGATTTAGAGCCAGCGCTCTACCCACTGCTCCATGTAGCTGCTATATACATACACACATATGCACATACGCATACACAACATATACACCAAAATGTTATATTGCTTAATTTCAAAGAAAATATGGATTTCTGATTAAGCTAATAATGTAAAAGGTCCTACTCTACTTCATATACTCCAGTAAAGATCTAACTAACTATATATATATATGTATATATATATGCATATATATATATACACACACATCAAATTGAGAATAAATGATTTGCAAAAGTTCACAAGACAGGGAATTGCAGTGGAAGGATTTTAATTCTAGTCTACTGATGAAAAATCTATTCCTGTTTTGCTGTACTGCACTGACTTGGCTTATTAATTTAGTAAAACTTACAATCAAACTCTGATCTCTATTTTATTTTCCTGAGTTGTTGAAGCTCTTAATCTTAACAGAATACAAAATAGGAAACTCTGCCACCTAATCAACTCCAAGGGAATAGAAAAATAAGGTTAATTTTTGAACCATTGGGAATGGGTTTGCTGAGGGACAACTCTGTGAAACTGCATGTTACAGCATGTGGAAGGAAATGGTATTCCTGACTGGTTGAAAAAATATTGAGCTTACATACCTGTGTGGTGCGGGGGGGGGAGGTAGAAGGGATTTCTTCAACCAATAAGAAATTACTTTTTTTGTGAATTAAAAGATCAGCTTCACAAGGCTGTCCTTCAGAAACTCTGCCCAACATGAGCAGGCAGAGATGTCATAAGTAGAAACAGCCACTTTCACACTAAGTCAATATAGTGAAGAGGAAAGGATGCTGATGTTTGGGAGAGACCTGAGTACAACTTCTCCTTCTAATACATCTTAAAAATGTCCATAATACCTATTTCACAGAGACACTTTGATGATTAAAAGAGATAGTCTGTTAAAAATTTTGTAAACCTTAAGTATGAGAAATAAATGCCTGCTATTATAACAACAATAATGTCTATTGTTATTATAATGCTATTTTAATATTATAAGACTGCCTGGCAGAGCAGAATTGTCAGCAGTTTCCTTAAATTATATGAGCATTCTAATAACTTTTCAGAGGTTTTCTGCTTTTCCATGTTAGTCTAGTCTATTTGCCATTTTCTTTTGCCAGTATCATTAGGAAGCTTTTCTAATATGGTAGCCTGTGTTCTGATGTCCACCTGCGTTAAGAGTAGGGGTAGAACTTCTAGATGTGAACAAAGTAGTGATTCTTCTGGAGCAGGGTTAGCCTATGACTTGGAGGAACTGGTTCTTACCCCCGCCCCCCCCCCCCACAGACACAGACACACAGACACACACACACACACACACACACACACACACACACACACACACAAACACACACACTGCTTTAAGGATATTAACTCCAGTTTTGTATCAACACCCTGTTTGTTAATTTTGTCTTTGAGCAGAAATAATGACAGATAAAAATGTTTAACTTCTTATTAGAAAAATTCAATTGGCAAGTGGTGTCACCAGATCAAAAGAGATATTTATGTACTTGAGGCAAAGGTGGAAAATTAGGTCTTCTATGCAGTACTACCAACCCCAGGAGATTGGAAGCTGTTGGATTAAAAAAAAAAACCCAAAACTCAACTCTGAACTTTAATCATGTAGACCAGAAATGGTTACATTTAACTTAGAGAGAAAAATGTCCTAAGAGGTATAGTCACCCCATGCCCTTGCATTTCTTCTTCTATCGTAAGATAGTATGAAATAGAATTTCTAGATGTCTTGAGCAAGGAAAAGATCATAGTTTGAGGTTCAAACTGTCAGAACTCAATTCCTTCCTTTGACTCTCCCCAAAGCACTGAAATTTCATTGTGATTGATATAAATATTCTTTGTCAGTGGAGAGAGGTCTTGCTGCTGGGAATAAGAGAAGCAATATTGTCGGTCAGATGAGAGGCTCTTTTCATTTTTCAGTCAGTCAATTTATTTAGCATCTTCTCTGCATCAGACATTGTGCTGAGGGCTGGGGATACAAAGAAAGACATATACACATACACATACACATATAACACATAGGGCATGCACACACACACACACACACACAAAATGAATTGGAGATAATCAATAGAGGGAAGGTGTTAGCATTAAGGGGGAAAGACTGGATTAAATTGAAATTTGAATCCAGAAAGTAGAGATGAGGAGGGAGAGAATTCCAGGCATGAGGGAAAGCCACTGAAAAAGCATGGAGTGGAGAGATGGAGTATCTTGTTTGATAAACAGCAAGGAGGTCAGTGTGGCAAAGTGACGGAACAAGCAGGGGTGGGAGGAGTAAGGTGCAAAAAGATTGGAAAAGTTGGAGAGGTCAGGTTATAGAGAGTTTTGTATACAAAATAAAAGATTTTATATTTGACCTGGGAGGTGAAAGAAAGTCACTGGAGTTTATTGAATTGTGGGGTACCATGGTCAGACCTGTGTTTTGAAAAGATCAGTTTGAAGGGCAGCTAGGTGGCACAATGGATAAAGCACCAGCCCTAGAGTTAGGGAGACGAATTCAAATCAGACCTCAGACACTCAATAATTGCCTAGTTGTGCCACCTTGGGCAAGTCACTTAACCCCATTGCCTTAAATAAAAAATTAAAAAAAAAGAATCCAGGGGCAGCTAGGTGGTGCAGTGGATAGAGCCCTGGCCCTGGAGTCAGGAGTACCTGGGTTCAAATCCGGTCTGAGACACTTAATACTTACCTAGCTGTGTGGCCTTGAGTAAGCCACTTAACCCCATTGCCTTGCAAAAAAAAAGTTGTTGCAGAAAAGATCATTTTGACAGTTGAGTGAAGAATGGATTAGAATAGATTCTATTCTAATTAGGGAAACCCACCAAACAGCAAAGGTTATTTGCAGTAGTTTAGGCATGAGTTAATGAGATCCTGAACC
This sequence comes from Macrotis lagotis, assembly GCF_037893015.1. Taxonomy (NCBI): domain Eukaryota; kingdom Metazoa; phylum Chordata; class Mammalia; order Peramelemorphia; family Peramelidae; genus Macrotis; species Macrotis lagotis. Next base: position 278,985,597 of record NC_133659.1, on the reverse strand, counting down.
AGAATGGTGGCAGTATCAGAGGAGAGAGAGAGAGAGAGAGAGAGAGAGAGAGAGAGAGAGAGAGAGAGAGAGAGTGTAAAGGAGAGCTGCAACAGATTGGATGAAAGTAGTGATGAAAGAAAGAGAAATGTTGAGGAATGACATCTAGATTATAAATCTGAGTGATTGGGAAGATGGTGGCACCTTCAATAGAATAAGGAAGGTGAGTGTATTCAATTTTAAGTTCAATTTTGGATATGTTTGTTATAAGTGAAGGGATGAAAAGCTTTTTAAGAGTCACTTTGAGATGTAAGTGAGAAAGTGAGTGGTTGTTGTTATGGTTATTTATCCTTCATTCTCAAAGAAGACCATGACATCAGGGAGGTGATGCTATCACATGCAAGTGGATTGGCTTTAAGTGAGGGGGTGCCATGCTTCACTTTCTCTTCTGGAGCCATCTTTTTGGTCAGATATGGAAGAAGATGACTGTGGATGGCCCTCAGTGAGTCAATTGGAAAGGTGTTAAAAGGATTGCCTTGATGTAGTGAGGGTCCATGTGAGATTATGTAACATAAATTTGTGGTAGACACAATCAATAATTTCTTATTTTAATTAGTTGCATTCAGTAGTATGAAAATAGAAGAGAAAGCAGTAGATGGTGGGAGTAATCAAGAATGAGACATGGCAGGGCAAGATGGGAGATAGAATAAGAGGGCAAAGGAGAATGGAATATACATTGAACTGGTTTATCAAATAATCAAGATGGAAAAGAGAGAAAAGGATAGCAAGCATGAGGGTCATACATAGATAACCTAGGAAAGAATTGAGGGGCTGAGGGACTGGAGGTCACAAAAAAGAGAATGAACAGGGTTTGAGATTGAAAGGAAAAGAGTTGGAACTGATCAATAAGATAATTCAGTTTATGAACTTGAAGTGACAGGTTGTTATAAATGAAGGTAATTACAAGATCAAGCATACAACCATCTATCTTTATAACTGAAATGCAGCGGAGGAAGAGGTCATGGGAAATTAATAAATTGAGGAATTGGGAGATTATGGTGTTTCAGGTATTCTCAGTATATATGTTGAAATCCCCTAGTATGAGAGCTGGGAATTGGGAAGAAGAGAAATACTAGGAGCCAGAATTGAATTCAATGAGCAAAAGAGGGGAGTGTCTTGGAAGTCGGTGGACCACACCTCCAAGTATTTTGATTAGATTGAAAAGGAGAGTTTACTGGTTGATAATGATAAATAGAGGGAGAGCCTGAAAGTAGTAATGGGGAACAAGGTATATTTCAACTCCTCTATCTTGACCTTTGAGTTGGGAAAGTGTAAAAGTGCAACCAGTGCTGGAAAGAGTGACCAGCTTTAAGGTTACTTCCCTTAAAAGCCATTTTCTTAAGAAATACCCTTTGATCTAATTTACTTTTCTAAGAGGGAGGGAGAAAGTCTGAAGAATATTATTTCTTTTTTTCTGGTTTTTGCAAAGCCATGAGGTTTAAATGAAGAAATATTATTTTTTTTAATATTTTCTTTTTTCTTTATTTTCCCCAATTATATGTAAAGATAATTTTCAACATTAGTTTTTGTAAAATTTTCTCCTTACCACCCAAAGAAAGTAAATAATCTGTTATAGATTATAAATGTACAATTGTGTTATACACAATTCCATATTAGTCATGCTATAAAAGAAGAATCAAAACAAAAAAGGAAAAACCGTGAGAAAGAAAAAGCAAAAACACATTTAAAAAGAGGAAAATAGTATGCTTTGGTCTTCACTGAGATTCCATAACTTTTTCTCTGGATGTGGATGGCATTTTCCATCATAGTCTTTTTGAATTGTCTTTGATCACTGTAGTGTTGAGAAGAGCTGTCTATTATAATTAGTCATCCCATAATGTTGCTGTTAAAATGTACACCATCCTGATTCTGCTCACTTTGATTAGTATCAGTTCATGTAAGTCATTCTAGGTTTTTTCAGAAATCTTCATGCTTGTTGTTTCTTAGAGAGCAATAATATTCCATTGCATTCACATACCACAACTTGTTCAACCATTCCACAGTTGATGGGCATCTCCTCAATTTCCAATTCTTTGTTAGCACAAAAAGAACTGCTATGAATATTCTAGTACCTGTAGGTCCTCCCCCCACCTCTTTTTTAAATGATCTATTTGGGATAAACCTAGCAGTGATATTGCTGGATCAAAGGATATACATCATTTAGTAGCCCTTTGATAATAGTTCCAAATTGCTCTCTAGAATGCTTGGATCAGTTCACAACTCCACCAACAGTATGTTAGTGTCCCAGTTTTCTCACATCCTTTCCAACATTCATCATTTCTCTTTTCTGTCATTAGAAAAATCTGACTTGGTACCACAGAGTTGTTTTAATTTGCATTTCTTTTATTAATAGTGATGGAGAGCATTTTTATCATATGACTATAAGATAGCCCTAATTTCTTTATTGAAAACTGCCTGATGGTGTCCTTTGGTCATTTATTAATTGGGAAATGGGTTGTATTTTTACAAATTTGGCTTAATTCTTTATATATTTTAGAAATGAGACCTTTATAAGAAACACTGTCTATAAAAAATTATTTCCCAGATTTCTGCTTTACTTCCTTTTTTTATTAAAGATTTTATTTATTTTGAGTTTTACTTCCTTCCCCCCCACCCCCCACAGAAGGCAATTTGTAAGTCTTTACATTGTTTCCATGGTATACACTGATCCAAATTGAATGTGATGAGAGAGAAATCATATCCTTAAGGAAGAAATATAAAGATAAGAGACAGCAAGATCAGACAATAAGATATCAGGGTTTTTTTTCTAAATTAAAGGTAATAGTCCTTGGTCTTTGTTCAAACTCCACAGTTCTTTCTCTGATACAGATGGTATTCTCCATTGCAGATAGCCCCAAATTGTCCCTGATTGTTGCACTGATGGAATGAGAGAGTCCATCAAGGTTGATCATCATGCCCATGTTGCTGTTAGGGGGTACAGTGTTTTTCTGGTTCTGCTCATCTCACTCAGCATCAGTTCATGCAAATCCCTCCAGGCTTCCCTGAATTCCCATCCCTCCTGGTTTCTAATAGAACAATAGTGTTCCATGACGTACATATACCACAGTTTGCTAAGCCATTCCCCAATTGAAGGACATTCACTTAATTTCCAATTCATTGCCACCACAAACAGGATTGCTATGAATATTTTTGTACAAGTGATGTTTTTACCCTTTTTCATCATCTCTTCAGGGTATAGACCCAGTAGTGGTATTGCTGGGTGAAGGGGTATGCTCATTTTTGTTGCCCTTTGGGCGTAGTTCCAAATAGCTCTCCAGAAAGGTTGGATGAGTTCACAGCTCCACCAACACTGTAATAGTGTCCCAGATTTCCCACAACCCTTGCAACAATGATCATTATCCTTTCTGGTCATATTGGCCAGTCTGAGAGGTGTGAGGTGGTACCTCAGAGAAGCTTTAATTTGCATTTCTCTAATAAGTAATGATTTAGAGCAATTTTTCATATGACTATGAATTGCTTTGATCTCCTCACCTGTAAATTGCCTTTGCATATCCTCTGACCATTTGTCAATTGGGGAATGGCTTTTTTTTTTTAAATATGACTCAGTTCTCTGTATATTTTAGAAATGAGTCCCTTGTCAGGAACATTAGTTGTAAAGATTGTTTCCCAATTTACTACATTTCTTTTGATCTTGGTTACAGTGGTTTTGTGTGTGCAAAAGCTTTTTAATTTAATTGAAATCATCTAGTTTTTTTTTTTTTAGGTTTTTTGCAAGGCAAATGGGGTTAAGTTGCTTGCCCAAGGCCACACAGCTAGGTAATTATTAAATGTCTGAGACTGGATTTGAACCTAGGTACTCCTGACTCCAAGGCTGGTACTTTATCCACTACACCACCTAGCCACCCCATCTAGTTTGTTTTTAGTGATGTTCTCCATCTCTTCCTTAGTCATAAACTGCTCCCCTTTCCATAGATCTGACAGGTAAACAAGTCCTTGATCTTCTAATTTGCTTATAGTATTATTTTTTATGTCTGAATCCTGTATCCATTTTGATCTTATCTTAGTATAGGGTGTGAGGTGTTGGTCTAATCTAAGTTTCTTCCATACTAACTTCTAATTTTCCCAGTAGTTTTTATTAAAGAGGGTTTTTTTTTATCCCAATAGCTGGACTCTTTGGGTTTATCAAACAGTAGATTACTATAATTATTTCCTGCTATTTCTGTTTTCCTTCTAATCTTGGTTGTATTGGCTTTATTTGAGCAAAAACTTTTCAATTTAATGTAATCAAAATTATCCAGTTTGCATTTTATAAAATTCTCTATCTCTTCTTTGGCCATAAATTCTCCTTCTCTGCATAGATCTGACAGGTAAATGATTCCTTACTCTTCTAATTCACTTTGGTATCATCCTTTATGTCTAAATCATGTAACCATTTTGACTTTGTCTTTGTAGAGTTGTGAGATGTTGGTCTATGCCTGCTTTCTATCATTTGATTTTTCAGTTTTTCCAACAGTTTTGTTAAATAGTGAGTTCTTATCCCAGAAGCTAGCATCTTTGGGTTTATCAAACAGAAGATTAGTATGGGTTTTTTTTCCTACTGTGTCTTGTGAACCTAATTAATCCTCTCTATTTCTTTGCCAATACCAAATAGTTATGATAACTGCTATTTTATAAGATAGTTTTAGATCTGATATGGCTAGACTGATATTTGCATTTTTTCATTAATTACCTTGCTATTTGTGATCTTTTGCTCTTTCAGATAAATTTTATTATTATTTTTCTAGCTTTATAAAGTAATTTTGGGTAACTTGATTGGTATTGGCACTAACTAAATAGATTAATTTAGATAGAATTGTCATTTTATTATATTTCTCATGCTACCCCTGAGCAACCGATATTTTTCTAATTGTTTAATTCTAACTTCATTTGTGTGAAAAATATTTTGTATTTGTCTTCATATTGTACCTGAATTTGTCTTGGCAGGCAGACTCCCAAGTATTTTATGTTATCCATAGTTGTTTTGAATGGAATTTTTCTTTCTATTTCTTGCTGCAGGATTTTGTTGGTAATATAAAAAATGTAGATGATTTATGTGGATTTATTTTATATTCTGCAATACTAAAGTTGTTAATTGTTTCAAGTGATTTTTAGTGGATTCTTTTTTTTTTTAGGTTTTTGCAAGGCAAATGGGGTTCAGTGGCTTGCCCAAGGCCACACAGTTTGGTAATTATTAAGTGTCTGAGGTTAGATTTGAACTCAGGTACTCCTAACTCCAGGGCTGGCTCTATCCACTGCACCACCTAGCCACCTTGGATTCTTTAAGTATATCATACTGTCATTTGCAAAGAGTGATAATTTTGTTTCCTCATTGCCAATTCTAATTCCTTTAATTTTTTTTTCTTTTCATTGCTAAAGCTATCATTTCTTGAACAATTTTGAATAATGGTGGTGATAATGGGCATCCTTGTTTCACCTCTGATCTTATTGGGAAGACTTTTAGAGTATAATCATTGCATATAATACATACTGATGGGTTTTAGATAGATACTGCTTATCATTTTAAGGAAAAATCCATTTCTTCCAATGCTCTCTAGTGTTTTGAATAGGAATGGATGCTGCATTTTGTCAAAAGTTTTTTCAACAACTCCTGAGATAATCATATGATTTCTGATAGTTTTGTTATTTAAATGATTAATTATGCTGATTGTTTTCCTAATATTGAACCAGCCCTCCATTCCTGGTATAAATCTCAACTGGTCATGGAGTATTATTCTCCTGATAGCTTAATGTAATCTCTGTGATAATATTTTTATTAAAAATTTTTGCAACATTATTCATTAGGGAAATTGGTCTATGATTTTCATTTTTGGTTCCAACTCTTCCTAGTTTAAATATCAGTACCATATTTGTGTCATAAAAGGAATCTGGTAGATGTAGTTCTTCATCTGTTTTCCACAAAAGTTTATATAATCTTGGAATTAATCATTCTTTAAATTTTTGGTAGAATTCATTTGTGAATCCATGTGACCCTGGAGATTTTTTCTAAGGAAGTTATTGATGTTTGTTCAATTTCTTTTTTTCTGAAATGGATTATTTTGGTATTTTGTGTCCTCTTCTGTTAACCTGGGCAATTTGTATTTTTGCAGATATTCATCCATTTAGATTGTCAGATTTATTGGCATATGGTTGGGAAAAATAGTCTGAATTAATACTTTAATTTCCTTTTCATTGGTGGTGATTTTACCCTTTTTTGATATTGATGATTTAGTTTTCTTTCTTTTTAATATTTTCTATTGTTTCAAGGATATGATTGATTTTGTTTTTTAATAAGTATATTTATTTATTTTCCAATAACATACAAAGATAGTTTTCAACATTCAACCTTTTTTAAGGTTTTGATTTCTACACTTTTCTTCCTCTCTCTGCATTCTTACAAATGAAGAAACTGAGGTTCAGAAAATGAAGTGGATTTGATTTGGTCATAAAATTAGTGTCAGAAGCAAAATCCAAACTTAGGACTTCCTGCTTCTAAGTCCAGTGTGTATTTATTTATTTATTTGTTTATTTATTTTTTCCTTTTTTTTCCCCAGTGTGTTTTTTCCTCTCTAACACACTTCCACCCATTTCATTAAATGGCTCCTTGAAAGCATGATGCTGAGCAAAAAAGTGTTATGGAATTAGTAGTTCCAGGGTTACCATATTATAACTCATAAATCATCAGTTGAACAATAATAGTGTCCACAATTTTATTACAGAATTGATAATATCATATAAACAAGGCTATTGGGTATAAAAATGGTCCCTCAAACTACCTAATTGTTAAGATTGTTTGCAGTAGTCTACTTTAGATTTTTATATTTATAATGGAAAGGAGGTCTTAAAGATATCTGCTAAAGTTTATTATTTAAAAATTAGCTATAAAAAAGTACTGAGGCAAGAAGGATAATTAAATCTTGGAATGGGTTACTGAATAAAGTTGCTAAATATTTTGCACTAAGGAATCTTTAAGATAGAACAGATGTGACTGTTTAATGTATCAATCTACTCAAGAAGAGAGGATAACCCAGATTTGGTATCAATTAATGTATCAATAGAGATCAGTAGATTTATCAATAAATTTATTTATCAACAAATCTTAAAGACTTACCCAGTAGATCTCAAAGTTGGTAGCCATTGCTATACCTTCTTCCCCATAATCTTTGAAAATTTGCAATGGCATTGTCAGGATATTATAGTTAGAAATGAGACTAGTACACACACACACACACACACACACACACACACACACACACACACAAACACAGATGAGGCATCTATGTATGCATATACCTCTGCTTTGGGAATTTAATGACACTTTCCTTGTCCCTCAGTGATCTCAAGGTTCTGGATATGCCTCATTGCCTCCTCTGACAAAAACTGGGAGATCTCAACCTAGATAGCCTCTTAGGCTAATTTCAAGATTCATTGGTATGTTTTTGAGTTATAAAACCTTGTGCTTACTCACCAAAAAAATAACTTAAACCTTGTACTTAGTATCAAAAAAGTTTAGAACTATATATATTTATGTAGTAGCACAAAGTTAAATCCCAGGTCCCATGAAAGCATTGCATAAAAAGCCTACTTAGCTTTTTACTCATTGCAAGATAAACAGAGTTCTCGAATGGAAAAGACTCATTCCTTAAATAAAGATTTCTCCATTTCCGCCCTCTGGGTATCCCATAATCTGTTTGGGTAATATCCATGTATGCTGTAACATGGTAACCATTTTTACCTGAGCTGTAACAAAATAATCTTGCTCTTGTGTACATAGCATGTTGCCTAAGAGGTACAATCAAAATAAATTTTAATTACTGTTCTGGAAGGAGTGACAAGTGGTTGCATAGTTAAGTTTGGAGGAAACAGGTAGATGTGTAATCTTTGTATTTCCAGGGTTTGCAAATTTATTTGGTTGAAATTGAAAACAAAAGGGAAGGGTACTCACTTCCCTCCTCTGGCCCCTTAGAATGTAAGGGTTTCAGGCATGATCCAGATAACTCCTTTTCTCCTCCGACCAGCTATAACCTACTCTCTAGTTACTGCCCTTTATTCTACCCCTATAGAAATCCCTGTGCATGGGTAGGAATAAGGGAGAAGCAATGGAAAAGGGATTGCCCTCCATTATCCAACAACTCATATCCTATCAGACACCAACTTGATCTAATAGCAATAATTCTGGATCCAATTTTACATATTTTAGATTGATGATATCAATATGTTTGTCCTTCATCTTCGAGGAAGTTCACCACATCAGGGAGGTGAATAGAATTTGAATGAGGGGGTGCTGTGCTAAGTCACCAACCTCACTTTCTCCTCCACAGTCATCTGGGTCCAGTGGTCAGATATGAATCAGGACTGAAGATGGCCCTGGATGTAAGGCAATCAGGGTTAAGTGACTTGTTCAAGGACACACAGCGAATAAGAATCAAGTGTCTGAGTCTGGATTTGACCGCCTGTCCTCCTGATTCCAAGGCCATTGTTCTATCCACTGCACCACCTAGCTGCCCTTGACATCAAAATAATTTCCTCTCATATAACTCTCAAGTCTTTAGTAGATAAATATAGATTTACCAATAGCCCATTTTAGTCTGCATATCAAAACTAATCATTGATCCTCTTTTATAACATCTTATTTACAGATAATGAAACAAAAATTAAAAGTTATGTGAATCTTATGGAATTATAAAGAAGTTTTCTTGTTCTTCCAAACAATAGAGAGAAGAAAACAGTGCCCCCTATCTATTTGCAAAGATAGGAGTCTATGACTGTGGACTAGGGCCTATACTATCAGTTTCCCTCAATTTGGTACTTAGTTTAGTTTAATTTTTTCTTCTTCTTTTTCAAAATAATGCTAAATATATAGCCTTTAGGTTAATGTATGGTCTTTGTACTTTGGAAGTTTGGTCAAAAGGGAAGACAAAAAGGAAAGGATACTTACTTTCTCCTCTGGTTCTCATCCTTTGAATGCAGATGTGGCTTTACATTCCAAGGATGGCTCTCTGGGAGAATAATAAGAAGGGATATAGGGAGAATTATAGGTTATGTAAAAACAGAAGATATCAATAAAATCTAAAAAAAATAAAAATAGTTATGATTGGTCATATTTTTATCTAAAGTAAGCCAATGTTAAGTATGAATTAAATCAAGAATTATGAATAAGCTTGAAGAATAGAAAATCTTTGGAGCAAATTGGAAGGTAGTACTTTGTACCTATTCTTCCAGGTGGAAAGTCATCAATCACCAGCAGCTCACATATTTCCTTGGTGCCTTTCTGATTCTGGTTATGAAAGTGAAGCTTACTGCCATGCCTATAATTCTATCAGAGGCTTTTTAGAAATAGATTCTGTAGACTTATAATTCACATCACCTGATGGAATCTCAACCTCCACCCCACCTAAATTACATGCTCTACATCTTCTTCCTATCTTGTAAGTCCATCCATATATAGACACTCATGAGAGACTCCTCTTTCACAGGATGGGAGAAGATATGATGTTTGTTTGTTTGGGACATCTTCCAGAAATTCTTAGAAACACAACTAGACTTTGAGAACATTCCCTTTTGCCTACTGAAAGAATCAATTGGCCTCCCAAACCTTTATTACATTTGCATTATAAAAAAATAAAATTTTCAGTCATCCAAATGATTTTCACAACACCATAACACTTACTAGTTCTTTTTCCTCTCTCTACTTCTCCATGTACAGCTAGGTGGTGCATTGAATAGAGCTCTGGACCAGGAAATCAGGAAAAATCGAGTTCATATTTAGCCTCAAAGAGGTCCCAGCGTGTGATGCTAGGCAAGCCACTTAACCTCGGTTTGCCTCAGTCTCCTCAACTGTAAATAAGATTAATAATAGCAACCTACCTCCCAGGTTTATTATGAGGATAACATGAGATATTATTTGTAAAGTACTTTCTCCATGCACGTTCTCTCCACTTCAATGATTACTTATTTCTTTTAGATTTTGGATGATATAAGTGTCCATCTCCCAAAAAAAGAAACAGGGTTTCTATATCAGGATAGTTTTTTGTTTTCTTTAAAAGCCCATCATCATGTGCTCCTTATCATATTTTTTCTTTAGCAGATTTGGTCTGAAAAGTATTAAGAGAGATGAGAAAGAAAAGCCTCAGACTTATGGGACTATCAATTTCTGATCTGCCCAAACTGAGATTTCTGTCAAGTTCTCAACTAACTCCCAAGTGACTAACACTGCTTTAAATGTAGCAAAGATCTTTCTCATAAATGATGTCGTCAGAATGAAAATCACTTATTCAGACAGTTGATTACAGCCTTAGATACTGACCTTGAGCTATGTTGCTGGGATGTAATCCAAAACATCTGTACTTTACAGCAATTAGAACAAGCTGTGGTGCCTGTTTAATTTTTATAGTGCAGCTCTAGGCAAAAAAACAAAAAATAACCAAACCCCAAATCAAAACTCTTCACTTTATGTACCAATTAATTCCTCAGCTGTAATATGGACATAAAATTTTTTCTGAGTTTTGATATTCTTCTTTTGTTCAGCAGGGCAAAGAGATGGTTTGCTAATGCAAATGCAAAGTAAAATTTGTTCTTATTTTAAAATGATTTTTAAATATTTATCTCTTTCCTATTGTCCCCATCCCCTTGAACAATTTTTCAACTTTTCATAATAAATGTATGTAGCACACAAAACAAATTCCTACATTGTTCATGTCCAAAAAATCTGGGTCTCTTCTGCATTGAGTCCCTCACCTCTGTAACAGAAGGTGGGTACTGTTTCAGCTTCAGTCCTGTTTTTTCAACCAGTTTTTCATTGCATTGATCAGCATTCTAAAATCTTCTAAAGTTGTTTTCCTTTATAATGTTGTTGTCACTGTACAAAACATTCTACTTTTGTCCATTTAATGAGAGTAAAATTGTGAAGTCAATGAAGTTTGGAGGTCTATTTACCTCTTCTTTCTGCAGGATCCATTTTTACACAGACAGTTCTTTGTCTTTCCCAGACTGTACAGAGAAACCTAATGCATCATCCCAGCCAATTCTAACTTTTTCAAGACAATAGTACCAGATACCAAAATTAATATTATCTCCTCCTCCATTCCATCAGTTTGCTTATATTTTTTAGATTTTTGAATCTCAGTGGGTCTTTCAGAGGATTACTAACTAATAAGCAAGAGAAAAAAATCATTGCTTTTTAAAGGTCATATGATAGTTTACTTAGTGAACTACAGAGTCAACTAAAATTAATTTAAATAATAAACAAATAATAAAAAATAAACTATTAAGTAGCAGGATATAAAACAAACTCACAATAATTGTTAGCTTTTTATACATTAGTAATAAAACCTAACAAGAAAAGATAGCAATAATGACAGTGAGTTAAGATTTGCAAAACACTTTATAAATATTACATTTCATTATCCTCATAATAATCATGGGAGTTTTAGGTATCTGGGATGGAGAATACCATCTGTATCCAAAGAAAGAATTGTGGAGTTTAAACAAGACCAAAGACCTTTAATTTTTTTTAGAAAAGGTATCTTATTATATAATTTTTCTATCTCTTATATTTTATTTTCTCCTTGAGGATATGATTTCTCTCTCAACACATTCAATTTTGATCAATGTAGAGCATGGAAACAAAGTAAAGATTATCAGACTGTCTTCTGTGGGGGGTGGGGGGAGGGAAGCAAGATTGGGGGAAATTGTAAAAATTCAAAAAACAATAAAAAATAAAAACGATCAAGGGAGGTGGCTCTACTATTATCCTATTTTACAGATGAGGAAACTGAGCCAGACAGAAGTTAAGCGAGTCAGCCAAGCTTATATAGTTGGTGTCTGAGGTCCAATTTGAATTCAGGGCTTCTTGAATGCAAGTTCAGTACTTATTTAAAACAACTACATAATGTATAAGATATTTGTGAATTCTTCTTCCAGAATAAATGCAATTTGATTCATGATCCAGATGTAAAAAGCTACAGCATAAATTAGCAAGTAGGTAATACCTTTTAAAACTATGAATAGTGTCAAATCAGAGACAGAAAGTATCACAGAAGATAAAGTAAAAAATTTTGAATGCATATTACTGAAAATATTTTCCATACACAAAATCAATATAGGTAAAATTAGAAGAGAAACAGTTAAAACTGGGGAAATATTTGTAGAAAGTTTTTCTAATAAAAGTCTTATATCCAAAGTATATAAGGAAATGATTCAAAATAATTTGACTATAAGAACAAGATCCATTCTTCACTAGATTAATGGTCAAAGATATGATTAGGTAATTCTCAAGAGGAGAAATGCAATATCAATGGCTACAAAATCACCAATAAGCAATGGAAAAATTTAAAAATCATAGCTCTCTTCTATCATATTAGCAAAGATGACCAAAAAAGGAGAATAACAATTTTTGCAGGTATTGTGAGAAGAGTAATATTAATGCATTGTTGATAGAGCTGTGAACTGATCAAACACCAATACTATTACTGCTACAAATACCTACAACTTATTTAGCATTTTAAGGTTTGAAATTTCCTTTATGTTATCTCATTATATTCCTCACAATATCCCTGTGAAGTAGGTGCTTTAATTATCACCATTTTACACATGGGTAGATTAAGTCTAGACTTGTCAACAGTCAGATAGCTAGAAAGTGCCCAGAACAGGATTCAAACTTGGTCCTTTCTGACTCCAAGTTATATACTCTCATCTCTATATGACCCAGCTATTAGTCATATATACCGAAGAGATTAAAGAAAGAGAGAAAAGACTCATATGTATAAAATTATGTGCTCTTTTGGTGGTGGCCAAAAAAACTGGAAACTAAAAGGATATCTATCAAATGTGAAAAGACTGAATTATTATATGACTGTGATGCAAAATTATCTGACATTAGGAAATGATAAACGGGATGAATCCAGAGACACCTGGGAAGATTTATATTAAGATGAAAGATGAAGGTAATTGAAACAGGAGAACAATTGACTAAGCATTGTCAAGGAAAACAGTTCTGAAATCCTTAAGTATGTTGCTCAATATAATTATCAACTAATTCCATAGGATCAATGATGACATACTGACAGAGAGGTGATGAACTCAAAGTGCAAAGTTAGACATAAATTTTCAGTCAAAGTTCAATATATATATTTGTTTTGCTTAACTATGTTTATTTGTTGAAAGAAAGGATTTTTTTTTTAATTTTGTGGTATGGGAGTTGGGGAAGTAAGGAAGGTAATGATAGTGTTACCCTGCAAAAGAAAAAAATGCAAATCCCACACTCCAAAATTTAAAAAAAATGAATTTAAAATTCATAGTAGAGAATCAAAGGAACTTCAGAGGGAAACATGTACAAAGATAACTTTGAAACTAAATTATTATATTCTTTTAAAAACTAAGCTGTGGTAGAAATTCAGTTTCATATTCTATCCCCTTTTTCTATTATTTATAAATGGAAATATTTATGTTGGTTGTTGTTTATCAAGTCAAGTCAAAATTAACAGAAATGAAATATTATTTTAAAATTAATAAACATTAATTTTAAAATAAAAAGATGTGGTTGTGCATGGGGAAATAGTTTGGGATTATTAAAAATAATGTGCAGTTTCTCAAATGCAACTCCACCCATTTTCTTCTTCCTATTCCATTCTGGGTCCAACATAAAGTCCATCTTTAATACTTGTTCCAGATTCATATACAAAGGTCCTAATTTAATTGCACATCAGAGTTTGGACAAGAGGCATTTTTAGTCTGTTTGGACTTTCCTGTCTGGATTGTTAGGTTAATCTTTTCAGAGCAATCATGGATCTCAAGGAATCCCTGAGATTTTCTGGGGCTTGTTGCACTAAGCAAAATATTATTTGCAAAGGGAACATCTGGAGGACCTCCCTTTACTATTTGGACCTTGTACAGGATATCCTACATGACAGTGATGAAAGCCTTTGCCAAGGACACATCTCTGCTTTACGCTTCACTTGAGATTAATAATCAGAGTTTTTGCTTTGTATGCATTATATATGTATGCAATAATTTTACAATATTGTTTTGTAATAATCTTATAATAATAACTGATATTAGTTAATGTTTATATTGTCCTTTAAGATTTTTTTAAAATTTATTTTATCTTTAATTTATGGAATAAAATGGGCATTTCCATAGCATTGTACAATAAACAAATATTGCACCTGAAATTACAAATCTACTATGCACAACTCACTATTCCTTTCAAATATACAACAAAATTATCGTGTAAATTTTTTTCCAACTTTTTTCTTTCCCTACCCATCCCAACCACCCCAGGGATGGCTACCTTTATACACAAATGAATTTATCTATATTTAAAATTATTCTATATATGTTTCTGTTTATCAGTTTTTTCTCTCTGGATACAGGTAGTATTTTTCTTTATATGTCTATGTTAATTTGGATATCTGTAATAGTCAAAATTTCTTATGGCGTTTTTAAATAATATTGCTATTACTGAATACAGTGTTCTTTTGGTTCTGTTCATTTTGCTCTTCATTATTTCCTGCAAGTCTTTCCATGTCTTTCCTGAGATCATTGAACTTAAAGATTTGCAAAGTTTTTTCACAACTTCTTTCATTGGATCCTCAAAATAAAATAGAGAAATAAGAGGGGAGAAAAATGAAATAAGAGGGAAAAAAGAGGAGAAAACTGAATCTCAGAAGCCCTATGAAACTGATTCTTTGGCTGCCAAGTGAAGTATCACTTCCTTGCTCCCTCACCATCCATGCCAACTCCATCCCTCCCATGTTCCTATCACATCCTACTCTAGCCTTCCACAATGTTCTCTGGAACTAATATACTATTATGTACAAACCGCCCTACATATTACACCTATGCTTTTCTTTGGGAAAATATTTTACATTTTATTTTTTTGTGTGTGCATGGAGGACTGTTATTTTTGTTCTTGTATAATGAAGTATGTTGCCTACCCAGTAGGGCAGCTGGGTGCCACAGTGGATAGAATGGTGGCCCTGCAGTCCTTCCTGATCCTCTTCAGGAGTTCAAATCTGGTCTCAAACCCTTGCTAGCTGTGCAACCCTAGGCAAGTCACTTAATCTTGTCAACTCAGTTTCCTTATCTGTAAAATGAGCTGGAGAAGGAAATGGCACATCACACATATCTTTGCCAAGAGAACCTCAGATAAGATCACAGAGATAGATAGATACAACTGAAAGAACTGAACAAGGAACATCCCCAGCAGTTAATGTAACTGGAACAAAGTAGATGCTTAATCAATTCTTATCAAAAGGAATTGCTAGGGGTGGCTAGGTGTCTCAGTGGATAGAGCACCGGCCTTGGAGTCAGGAGTACCTGGGTTCAAATGCAACCTTTAGACACTTAATAATTACCTAGCCATGTGGCCTTGGGCAAGCCACTTAACCCCATTGCCTTGAAAAAGCTAAAAAAAAACAAAACAAATTAAAAAAAAAAGGAAATGCTGGCTAAGGTGTTTTTTGGGTGCTTTTGACCTCTTTATTGTGGTTACCACTTTATACTAGTTAAACTCTTTCAGAAGATAGTAATCAAGATTGATATTCTCTTTATTTATTCAGCTTTTTGTCATGAATAGATAGTTTGAATAGGTTGGATTGAAGCTATTATAATTATTCAATATCCTCAACCTTTCTTCTCATTTAATAGTTGATTGGCTGAATGTAGAAAGATAATTGATTCTGGCAAGTCTCCCATGCCTATAACTACTAATTTACTGTCTGTTAAAATAAAGTCCACTTAATTTTTTATGTTGTTGTTCAGTTCTCATTATGTCTCATGCTTCTGGATCCTCTTCAGGAAGGAAATATTTCTGATATATAGTCAAAAGTGGGTAATCAATCTATAAGCCTTTAGCCACTTTTATTTGCCAAACCAGAGTGCTGTTTTCTAATATACTTTTCATCAACTTCCCTGTGTCCACCTTTTCATTGAAGTCACTAAGCACCAGAGTATGATGGGTAAAATTGTTTGTACTGGAACAAACCAGAACCAGAATCAAAATCAAAACCAAACCCAAATCTAAACCAAAATTTAGGGACAATGAAGGTTTATTGGTCAACTGGTAGCAGAATAGATGGAGTGCTGAG
Organism: Macrotis lagotis; assembly: GCF_037893015.1. Taxonomy (NCBI): domain Eukaryota; kingdom Metazoa; phylum Chordata; class Mammalia; order Peramelemorphia; family Peramelidae; genus Macrotis; species Macrotis lagotis. The sequence goes on along the minus strand of NC_133659.1, from coordinate 278,969,473 downwards.
CTTGACTCATCTTCCTGAGTTCAGATACTTACTAGCTGTGTGACCCTGGGCAAGTCACTTAATCTTCTTTGCCTCAGTTTCCTCATCTGTAAAATGAGCTGGAGAGGGATATGGAAAACTGCTCCAGATTCTCTGCCAAGAAAATCCCAAATGGGGATTTTCAGAGAGGACTGAAAAATGAGAGAACAACAACTAAAAGTTGATTGAGTTTGCCAGCAAAGAACAAAGAGACAAGGTTTATACATGTTTCAATTTAGGCAGGAGCTAAACTGAATATGGATACCTCAAGATTGGATAGAACTTGTTGCTGGGGGGTTTGCAGGGTAGAAATAGGGAATGTGATATCCTGTGATTGAACACACCTATTGCTGTCAGGTTATCTATCTCTTGTAACCCTTCCCTAATAGATAGGATTCTCTTTGCTGCTTTGGCAGTAATGAAGGTCAAAGAACCAGCTTTGGTGTTAGAGACAAGATAGAGGAACTACATACAAAATAGAGTTGCTTTAACTTTTTCCAGCTACTCAATATTTTGCTGTTGTCTTTCAATACTTTCTCAGTTATGTCTGACTCTTTGTGACCCTATTTGGGGTTTTCTTAGAGATACTGGTGTGATTTGCCATTTCTTTCTCCAGCTCATTTTACAAATGAGGGAACTGAGACAAATCGGATTAAATGACTTAGCAGGATCACTCACCTAATACATATATGTGTCACATTTGAACTCAGGAAAAGGAAACTTCCTGACTTCAGGTTCAGTCCTCTATCCACTGTGCCACCTACCTGCCCAGCCACCCTATACATTAAATTGAATTGGCGAATCTTGTTAAGGTTTTGTTGTTGTTGTCGTCGTCGTTGCAGAATGTCTTGTTCATCTTCTACAAGTATTATTGGCATATTTGCTAAGATTATTTTCATAGTCATGCTATACTGATACTGTTCATGAGTACTGCAAAATGAAATAACTAAGATTCACCTGAAATGTTTCTTAATGATTCCAGTAACTCATTGAAAACCCCTCTGCAAGCTCTTATTGGCCTTTCCAAGGAAAACTTGTGAGCTGTCCTCCCCATTTAATTGCAATTTCCCTTGGTTTTTGGTTTTATTCACTGAAAGAATTACATTAACAATATTGGTGTGGTTCAGCTCTTCCAACAGCCTCAGATTCAAAAGTCTCAAAAGAGAGTATCTATAGTCAAGGCAGTGCTAATGAATCATCTAAAAAAGGTCTATGATCTTAGTGCCTTCTGCTCTCTTTTCTGTCATAAAACTACCACCTTTATGGAAGAAAAACTGAACCATACAGGAATGGAGGCCAATTTAGCACCTTTTCTTTGTTTCATCATTGCTATTCAATCAAAGAATTTAACCAATAACAATTACTATATCTCTCTCCTCCTTGACAAAGCCATTTAAAAATCAATGCCTCCATTCCTGTCAGTCACTTATAAATTCTCTGCAACCCCAGCCTCTGAACTCATCATTCTATAGAGATCTCTATCTCTAAAATGACCAATGCCAAATCTAATGGCCTTTTCTAAGTCCTCATTTTTCTTGACCACTCTACAGTCTTTGGTGCTGTTGACCCGCATCTTCTGGATTTTCTCACCTCTTTAGGTGTTTGTGACATCTTTCTTTTCCATCTCTTTTGCTGAATTTCCGCGGAAAACATACTCACTTAAGAGTCCCTCAAGGGTTTGTCCTGAGTCCTTGTCTTTTTATACAATCTCAATGATATCATCAAGTTCCCCTATGTTCAACTGTTATGTCTATGAAGAAGATCCCCAGATTTATTTATCTGGCCCTTTTCTCTCTCCTAGAATCCAGTCCTGTACCACCTGTACTTTTTGAACATCTTGAATTGAATGTCCCATAAACCTCTCAAATTCAACATGCCTAAAATGGAATTCATTGTCTTTCCCCATAAACCTCACCCCCCCCTTCTAAAATTCCCTATAATTTTCGAAGGTACCAGTCAGTTCTTCACTCTCACTCCTACATATATAATCTTTTGTCAAATTTTGTTTCAATCTTTGTATCTCCTTTTTACTCATGTAACTATCACTTTATTCTAGGCCATCATTATCTTTCACTTGAACTACTGCAGAAGGCTTCCCCATTTCTCCTCACACCTACTTGTCCTCCACTCAGTTATTAAAGTGATCTTCTTAAAGCACATTTCTGACCATGTAACCCTCATCCAACAAACTCCAATGATTCTCTATTACTTTACCCCCCCCCCCAGGATCAAATATATAAATCTCAGATATTTAAAGTCCTTTATAGATGGATCCCTTCTTACCTCCCTAGTCATCTTAGGTTTTAATCTGTTCCACGGGGAACCAGATTTTAGGTACCCACTTGCTATTCCTTACACACAACTCTCTAGTTCCCAACTCTGAGCACTTTCCCCTTGCCTAGAATTCACTCTCTCCTTCTTTCTACATCCTGGTTTCCTTCACTTCTCTCAAGACTCAGTTCAAATTCCACCTTTTTTTAGGAAATTTTTCCTGATTTCCCCTGTCCTCCATCTCTCACTTTCCTTCTGAGATTACCCACTGATTACATTGTATATATCTTAAATGAATATAGTTATTTATACATTGCTTCCTCCTTTAGAGTGTGAGCCTCTGATATAAAGATAAAAAATCATTTAAAAATTCTTGTGTATATGTAAAGTACCAATTGCTTCTTTTGAGCTTGTTATGTTCAAAAGTAATTGATCCATATAATAAAATGATTGTTACATTAAAAAAAATGAGTTCCTTAGGGTCAGGGGTAGTGCCTTTGCATTTCTTTGTATGGCCAGGGCTTAGTGCAGTTTCTGGAAGTTTGAATGTAGTAGGATGCAGTAGGAATTTCATAAATTGTCTAATAAATTGTTGACTGGCTGAATAATTAACTGGTGTCTTTCTGGCCTTAGTTAAATTGGTCCTCAGAAAAGAGGTTCAGGCTGTTGTTGGAACTGTATCAAATTAATAAAATAAAGTGAATCATATAAGCCAATCAAATTCAAAAAAGGAGGGAATACTGAACAATTTGCATGTATTATTATGGAATGAATGAACCTTACAAGATGAAAGAGACCTTTGTGATCAGCTAATCCAACCAACCCTTCATTTTATGTTTTTGGCTTTTTTTTTTTTTGCAAGGAAGTGGGGTTAACTGACTTGACCAAGGTCACAGCTAGGTGATTTTTAAATGTCTGAGTTCAGATTTGAACTCAGATCCTCCAGACTCCAGGACTGGTGTTCTATCCACTGTGTCATCTAGTTACCCCCGACCCCACATTTTGTGGATGAGGAAATTAAAAATTGGAGAGGCTGTGATTTATCTAAGGTCACATAGTAAATTATCTGCAGATCCAGTACCAGACCCCTGGACTTTAAGCTCAGTTCCCTTCCATTACGCCTTCCTGTTTCACAAGTTAGAAGTCAACTGTTATTTTCACACGAGAAAACTAACATCTATGTTAGTATAATCTAATTGTCAAGGATGCTCCACAATTAGAAACTGAAGATAGCAATCTTATAGTTAGATACTTCACATAGGCTGGTGTGGCTTCAACAAGCATGAACAAGATGGGAAAACATTCAAACATTTTATTTTAAGACAACCATGTTTTTTTCCACAGAAGAAAAGCTCTTTAAAGGAAAAATGAGCTCTGTAATTATGTCTAGCTTACTATGCATGCTTGATAAATATTAAATAATAAAGAACTAGTGTCAAAGATGATAAAAGTCAATGTTGGGGTAGTTACAGAAAAACAAACACACTAATTCATTTTAGGGGGAGCTGTGAAATTTGTTCAGCCATTTTAGAAACCAGTTTGGAGATGTAAATTATTCTGTTCTCCATCCATTTTTCTTGATATACTGCCAGCATCCCTTTCCCTACTTTACTACCCTCTCTCCTCCTTCCCCCTCTAACTCTGAGAATATTAATTAAATCATTGGTACTATTCCTAGAAAGGTCATGTAAATTAATTGCCCTCTGTGTTCATCATCCCTAGGACTGACCAGTCTAAAACATCCCATCCTGGTACTCCCTTATTGTTATCTTTCTTCCTTTATTAGAATGTAAGCTCCTTGAATAAACCACACACACACACACACACACACACACACACACACACACACACAATACTCCAACACAGTGTGATGTTCAACTATGGTGGACTTAACTCTCTTCAACAATACAATGATCAAAGACATTTCTAAAAGACTTTTAAATGGAAAATACCATCGATATCCAGAGAAAGAACTGTGGAATCTGGATTTAGACCAAAGCATTTCACTTTTTAAAATTTGTTTTAGGGGCGGCTAGGTGGCTTAGTGGATAAAGCACCGGCCTTGGAATCAGGAGTACCTGGGTTTAAATTCGGTCTCAGACACTTAATAATTACCCAGCTGTGTGGCCTTGGGCAAGCCATGTAACCCTGTTTGCCTTGCAAAAAGAAAAAAAAAATTTGTTTCATATTTTATGTTTCTCCCCTCTCACATTTTTTTCCCCTTTGTTCTGATTCTTCTTTCACAACATGACTAACATGGAAATATGATTTTATATGTATAACCTCAAGGAGGAAGGGGAGGGAGGAGAGGGAGGAGAAAAGATGTAGAACTCAAAATCTTATAAAAAATGAATATTGAAAACTATCTTTACATGTAACTGGAAAAAATAAAGGAAAAAAAGGAAAAAGGACATAAGCACCTTGAGGTCAGGGACTGTCTTCCTTTTTGTATTTGTGACTAGTATATTGAGACATTCTCAGGACTTAATAAAAGCTTTCCTAATTAATTTCATTCATTCAATCACTTGATAAATGTTTCATTCATTTATTTAATCAGCAAACCTTGATTAAATGTCTACTATGTGACAGTCACTAAGAATACAAACACAAAAACAAAAAAGAAATAATCTCTGATGTCAAGGGGCTTATATATTTATCTATATCTATTATATATATAAATATATGTATATATATATATATATGTAGAGAGAGAGGGAGGGGGAGAGAGAGAGAGAGAGCAAATAAATACAAAATAATTTCAAGGTAGTTAAATAAAGATTAGGAAGGGAAGGGGGGGGAGCAGGAAATCCAAAAAGGGGTTTCTGTATTTGAATGATTTTTTAAAAAAGTAAGGGATTCTATGGGGTGAAGATTAAGAGGAAGTACATTCTAAGAATGGGAATTCCATCATAAAGGCACAGAAGTGAGAGATGGAGTGCTGTGTATTTCAAAGAGAGAGAAGATCAGTTTGGCTATATTTCAGTGTGTGGAAGGTAGAATAATATCTCATGGAACTGAAAAGATCTGTTGGGTCTAGGTTTCAAAACTAAATTAAAGAAATAACAGTTGATACTATAAGCAGTAGAGTTTTGAATAGGGGAATTATGTGATTAGCTCTGTACCTAAGGCAAGTTACTTTAGTTGCCAAATTGAGGATGGACTAGAAGAGGTAGAGATTTGTGTCAAGGAGATCAGTTAAGAAGACAATGCAAAAATATAAAAGGGGCAGGGAATCTTATCCAAGGAAATAGTAATTTTCTGAATGATAAGAAGGGAACAGATGGGAGAGATATTGTGGAGGTAAAAATGGCAAGATTTGACAACTCATTAGATAGTATGGATTGAAGGAGAATGAGGAGTCAAGGTTAAATAAGAAAGTTACAAATCTGGGAGATCAGTGATGCCTTAACAGAAATAGGAAAGTTTTGTAAAGTGCCCATTTTTGGGGGGGGGGGGATTTTTCAGTTTTATTTTAAGTATATTGAGTTTGAAATATCTGTAGGCCTTCAAATTTAAAACATCCAATAGATAACTGGTGATGTGAAACCAGAAATCAGATAGAAACTGGAACTGGATATAAAAATCTGCATGGAGATTGCAGATGGTAAATCACTTAGAAACAGATTGTTGAAAGAGAGAAGAGGAAAAGTCATTTAACTATTCATACCCTTTGAGTCATTGATTCTACCATGGGTATGTGAAGTATTGAGTTCACTTAGGTACCTGGGTGGTATAGTGCATAAAGTACTGAACTTGGAGTCATACCAGTTTCAACTCTAGCCCCAGACACTTAATAGCTATCTATGTACCCTGGACTCTGTCTGCCTCAGTTTTTCCAACTGTAAAATGGGGGTAGTAACAGCACTTACCTCCCAGGGTTGTTGTATCAACATGTTGTAAGGATATCAAATGAGATAATATTTGAAAAAAGCTTTGCACGTAGTAGTTTCCTCATCTGCAGAAAGGGAGGATTTAAAGTCATTAATTTCTCATAGTAAACTTTGCTTTCCTTTCTATTTCCTGTTAACTTTTGATCTTATGGTCTAATATCTAATATCTAAAATAAGATTATAAGATGTAGAAAGATTTAGAAGAGCAAATTCAGCTCTCTTACTAATTTTCTTGATTCCTTTGTACAAAGGTTCTAGATTGGATGCTGGTTCTCATTATGGGACTATGAAGAAATCACCTCACACCACTAAACATCAGAGTCTCATTAGGAGGATTTAACCTCTATAAACTAGGAATGCCAGTAATGCCACTGTTAACTCTGTTCAACTTATGGAACTCTAGTTTCTTTATCATATTAATGTATAAAAAGGGGGTTTGAACATCTTAGAAGAAAGATAGGTGAAAGAGAAAGGTATTCTTCAGTTTTTAATCTAGAAATGTGTTTAATAACTGGCTTACTTCTCACTGATAATGTGAAGATTTATCTTTAAGATTTGTAAGGAGCTTTGAAGATGAAAGATGCAAAGTAGTTATTTGTCAGAGGCCTTAAATTGCATGGTAGACTATACATTCCACTGAAAACTTATAGCACCATCTAAAAATGTGTGGTAGCCCAGGAGGCTGTTAAATCCATTTCTCACAGTAATATGCAGAAGGAGAATCTTTCAGTTATTAAACCCTGATAAACTGTAAACAGTCTCTTATTGATCAGCAAATATTTCCAGACATTGTTTTGTCTTTCTAGTTTAAATTAAAGCATAAAATGCTATATAATTTATTCTACTTGGAAGGGGATAGGCATATGTTTCCAGTTGTATGAAATATAAGGAGAACTGTGTAGAAAACTTAGAAGAGCACATGGACAAGACTTAGATGATGAACATATACAGATGGGTTGGGGGGGAAATCACAGATCTGTTGGAATAATGGATATTTGCTGCAATAAATACTCATATATTTAAAAGTCCTTTAAGCAAGATGAGAAAACCTGAGGTTCTTTGGTTTGATAATTTGTTTTTTAGGAAAAAAAGACCAGTTAAGAAATCCGGAAAGTCTCCCAATTATTGAATCTTTCTGGATAAAGATGGACTCATTTGCTACACATTTGAGGACTGAGTTTAGTTTTTGTACTAGTGAGAGTCTATTAATCATGAACATTAAACAATTGTCAATTTTGTATGATACTATCAATTTCATCTGATTGTGATGCTGCTGCTTTTGGGATTGGTGAGGTTCTAGGATCTTGAATGAAATGTTCCCAAAATTCTGAACAAGCACATTTATACTCTCTATATTCTTTGTCATCCACAAAACCAGAGGGAGTTTCATGCCAAAATGGCCACAGATTGTTTGGTAAACTTAGTTTGGCCCTAGACATCAATGAGGTGATGCCATGACAAGCACATGAATGGGATTTGAGTGAGAGGATGCTGTGCTAAGTCACCAGTCTCACTTTCTCCTCCAGAACTATCTGGGTCCAGAGGTCAGATATGAATCAGGATACCTGGAGATGACCCTAGGTGCAGATACTTAATAAATGCTAGTCGACTAGCATGACTGACTGACTGACATGTCTTCTCCTATATGAGATCTTTTCTGATCCCTCCTAGGTATTAGAATTTCTCCTAAAATTATTTTCTATTTACTTTCCATATATTTTGCATTTAACTTTTATAAGTTGTTCTTGTCCTATATGACATATTTTCTTGAAGGAACTGTTCTTTTTCACTTTGTATTCCCAGGAGCTTCCACAGGAACCAAATATAAATGTTCATGGATTGATTGACTCTTTTGTACCTTCCTAAGCCCCAAGGGTAGCATATAGGTCTGGGGATAGGGGTCTTGGGAATGGCAGTGGAAGAGTTAATAGTTTATTCTGGGGCAGGCAGAAGCATCTGGAAGGAGAGGAATGACCAAGTTAACATTATATTAAAGGAAACCAGCCTTAAACAGAAAGTTAAATTGAGAATTCAGTCATTATACCAAGCAAGAAGTCAGCCGCAGGTGGGGTTTTGTGTTCAAATCGAGTCATTCTATCTCTGGCAGAGAAGGGAGGGTGGTAAAAAAAATGTGGATTAATGTTGGGTGTTAAGCATTGATTTAAGCTGAAAGATCAGGAACTAAGTATTTAAAACTACCCTGGACAGAATAATTTAAAAATTGTCAGTTTGTCTGCTCATTGTATTGATTGAATTACAGTTCGTTTACTGTAGGCATATCCTCTTTATGGTAAATTTTAATTTTGATTTCTTTTGTTATTATGACTTTGACAACCATCAGCAAACAAAAAATTTTCATTTACACAGGATAGAAAAAGAAAATAATCTATGAAATTATGAATTTCTATTATATAGTACTTGGTTTTAAAAGTCTATAAGAAATTCAACATGATTATTCAAAAGCTGTCCTGCTTTTTTGTGTCTCCTTATGAATTCTCTTCTATTATTTTTATGTACTTAAAATATTTTAATGGATGATATTGTCTTCTTTTTTGACATCTTTGTCACAATCCTACACTCCCTTGAAATTTTCTTCCCCTGCCAAAAAACATACTCCAAAACTTCTTATAATAAGGAAGCATTATTAAGTAAAACAAATCCAAACCTTGGTCATGTCTTGCCATGAATAGAGGGTTCACAATAACATGAATGTATGATTTCTAATTGACCTTGCCCATTTGGTGGTACAACTCTTTCAGTAGTTAATATTAAGAGCAGAAAAATCAATGGAGGACAATGGAGCACAGGATCAGGGGTAAAAGATAGAGATTATGTTTCAGTGAAGACTATGAAGGAAAGAAAGGGAGAACAGGGGTAATGAACACAGAGAATGCAGGATGGACTTGAGGTTATGGTGAGGACAACAGCAAGTGAAGGCAGGAGAGAGAAGGAAAGGAGATTATGATCTGAGAGATGGAGATTGGAGTTAAAAACATGGTGATTGTAAAACTGTGAGTGATGGTAATACTTAAGCTATGAGTGTTCGAGTTGGGAACTAAAGTAGACATGTGGGACATGGGAATTTAGTAGACTGATGAGCTAGAAGACCAGAATGTTTGATAGGACATCAGTTTATCTCTTGAGATGCCCAGTTATGAGGGCATATATTAGAGTAAATAGGAGGCTTCTAAGGAGTATTTAAGTTGAAAGATCAAGGACTAAGTACTTAAAACTACCCCGAACAGAGTAATTTAAAAATTGACAGTTTGTCTACTTATTGTATTGATTGAATGACAGTTCAAGGAGAATGCCTGAAAGGCCCCTTTTCCTTATTTGCTTTGAGTCTACCTAAGATCAGGTTTGTAGAGTGATACCTTCAAAATGAGAAAATACAGTACAGTTGTTCCAGCTTGTATGTTTACTCTGCAGAGATTTTTTCATTAGACATGAATAAACTAGTACTTTGATGAAGGGAAAATGTTTACAGAGGAAAGTCAGTCTCCTTGAAGAGAAATCCACCTAATTAGCATTTAGTTCTAAGTACTGCTTTTTAAAATGTTGGATAATTCTAGATCTTTGCCAACATAAGCTCCATGTTAGCTTTTTTTTTCTTTTATGGAAATTTAGAATTCTACTTTGATCTCTTTTGCATATAGTTTATATTTCATATGAGTGTTTACATGTATCCATCAATTATCCATCCATCATCTATCATCTATCTATCTCTATCTATCTATCTATCTATCTATCTATCATCTATATCTATATCTATCTATATCTATCATCTATCTATATCTATCCATCTATCTCTATCTATCTATCTATCTATCTATCTATCTATCTATCTATCTATCTATCATCTATCTATCTCTTGCTGCTAGTTGATTCAATGGTTAGAACAATGGGCCTGGAATCAAGAAGACTTGAATTCAAATTTAGCCCTAGACAGTTACTAGATGTGTGACTCTGGGTAAGTCACTGTTTTTCTTAAACCACTGGAGAAGGAAAGATAAACTTCTTCAGCATATTTGCCAAGTTCACAAAGAGCTGGATAGGAATAAGTGACTGAACAATAACAGTAACAAATATACATTTATACAAATATACACATACATATATCTATACATTCATTTTAGTTGTGCTTAAATTTTCATAAATGGTTACTTAAACTATACTTTAATGGAAACTTCATGATGCTATCTTTGCCTATAGTTGTACTTTTACAATACACTTAGTATAACAGGCTCTAAGAAATACAGTCCTGCTCACTTCTAGCAAACTTGGGGGGGGGGGGATCAGGAAGCCATGGGCTGCTTCTGGTCAGCCAGTGCTGAAGAACTCAGATGCCTTGGGGATTATGAAGCAATTTTCTTATTGGTCTTTGAGTAGGAAAAGCTGACTCAGTGGATCTTTAAAAAGAGTGGTCTTGTCTCTCTTCTTCTTTTTAACTTTTCATGTGACTCATGTGCTCCAGATAATTTAACTATTAGAATCTCTTGGAAGGTTACCACTTAAAGCACCAAGTCATTTTACAATTTTCAAGACTACTGAATAGGCATTTTACATTTCTTCCATGCTCCACACTGTAAACAATTCTTCATAGGTCCATCCATTTCTAATAAACTAGGTCAGAAGTTGATTTATTTCCCCTGTTGGTGGTATCCTCTCCAATGAAGACTATCCTCTGTTTGCCAGCCAGTTCAGATTCAGGATTCAGATACTTCAGATACTTCCATCTCAAGATCACTGTGTAGTCATCTTTACCCAGACCAGAACAAATGCAGAAGACTCAGCCCAATGCCCAGGTTCTCCTAGGTAGTTCGTATGCTTAGCTCCCATCTTCTTACAAATAGATGGTGCTACAGTGGATAGAGTGCCAGATGTAGAGTCAGGAAAAGTGTTGAGTCTCACATAGCCAGCTAGTAGCAGAGGGAAATAAGAAAGTGGGGAGGGGTATATGAGTTTAAGGAACTAAATGTTTATATAGCTACTCTGTTCCAAGTACTATATGAAATGTATTATCACTATGATCTCATTTGATCTTTATAATAACCCTAGGAAACTGAGGCAAACAGGTTTAACAGGACCACACAGCTAGTGTCTGAGGCCAAATTTGAAGTGAGGTCCCCTTGACTCCAGGCCCAGACATCTATCCACCCTGCTGCTAATTGCCCCCATTCCTCAAGTGCCCATGTACAGATCAAGCAGCTGCTGTTGGTCAGAAGGCAAGATTTCTTTGTACATACATCCAGTTACATATGAATTCAATGATAGATTTTTTAAAAATGTGTTCCAGTACTATATGATTATCTTCTAGTGTAAAAGTGAAAACATACATACAGTTTAAAATTACTATATTTGTTTTGCTCATCTTAAATTGATTCCTGTCCTATAAGCTCCATTGTTTTGTTTCTTCTTAGGTTTCCATGGGAAAAGGAATTGTAGATGATCCATGTGTAGTTTTCTAAGCTTACTTTCTTCCTGGTAGCCCAGGGGTAGTTGCTGGCATCTTGTTGCTGCCATCCGCCCCAAGTGAGGGAACCAGTCCTGGACCATGATCCGTGTTGATCAAAGCCAGCTTTTCCAGGGCACCAGCTCTTTTTCAAAACCAATATAAAGGGATCTTGCCTTTGAAGTCACAAGCTTTTTTTCCCTTTCACTTTTTCCTAAAGATAATGAATCCTCTCCTAAAGGCACCAGGCCTCCTGGCTTTCCTTTGCTTGGCAACCTGGATTCAGAAATCTGTCATATCTATTCCCTAATTACCTTTCCCCATCTCCAGCCTCTGAGACTGTAACTGGATGCCTAGCTTCTGCATCTGCTGCTCCTTCTGTTGGGTTTTTCTTTTTTTTATATATATCTTTTTTTTTGTTACTGCTCATATTTTATTGATGCTTTAGATATTTTTATCTCACCACTTCCCAATAAGCCCCTTCCCCATTAGATCTCTTTCTTGTCATAAGGGGGGAAATTTAAACAAAATAGACATTTTAAATGTGACTGACAATATAGACAGCATTTTACTCACTGGAGTCGAGACTGGCTGCTCTTTTATTTGAATTCTAATGTCTTTTTTGGAAACTATTGAATTAATAAAGAAAACCAAAAGTTGGTATTATGAAAAAACCAATAAAATTGATAAACCTCTGTTCAACTTGATTAAAAAAAAGAAAGAAGAAAACCAAATTGCTAGTATCATAAATGAAAAAGGTGAACTCACCACCAATGAGGAGGAAATTAAAGTAATAATTCGAAATTATTTTGCCCAACTCTATGCCAATAAATTTGATAATCTAAGTAAAATGGATGAATATTTACAAAAATATAAGTTGCCCAGGTTAAATGAAGAAGAGATTAAATATCTAAACAACCCTATCTCAGAAAAAGAAATTCAACTAATATCTTTTTAGTTACTTTCCTTTGCATTCTTGTGAATATTTTGTGACTTATTTATTTTTGTCTTGGTTCTACCTAATTTATTCTTTTTACTATTTTTATGAGGCAGTTTTAAATAAATAAGTAGTAAGTGACCTGCCCAAGTCTAATTTTGCTCTTCATCAATTCATACAAATATTCCCAAGCTTTTTTTGAATTCTTCATGGTGGGATATAATCTTATTATGTTCAAATTCCATGAATTGTCCAACTTTCTTCCCCCAATCTATGGTACCCACTTTTTGTTGTTTTTTATTGTTGCCACAAAACAAAAAAGTGATAGTATGGTTATTTTGGTATTTATAGGACTCTCCCTCTGCCAGGGAGGGATATTATGCCCAACAATCAGGGTAGCAAAGTTTTAGTCACCTTTCATGCACAATAATATTTGGGGTCTCCAAAATTCTTTTTTTTCCAATTCTATTTCATTCTTCTATTTCTCCTAATGCCTTACTGCAGACATTGCTATTCTTTATGATCTTTAATTCAATCACTCCTTGTTACTTTCCCTGGCCATCAGTCATGCTCTGGATATAGTCTGTTTCCTTTCCAGTCTCAAAAATTTTGGTGAACCAATTCAATTCCACAACATCCTCTATTTACTATTCCTGTATTTTTCTGTCCTATCTATCATTTTGTCCTGGAACCATCCCAACCCTGGATTATTATTAAAAGGCTGATAGATGGCAGAGCGGATAGCATGATCATCCCAGAGTCAAGATAATGAGTTCAAATCTCACTTCAGACATTTATTAGTTGTGTGACCTACCTTTTATTTGCTTTAGCTTCTCATTTGTAAAATGGGAACAATAAACTAATTCTTATGTCATTGTGAGGATAAAATGAGTCAGTATTTATAAAGTGCATATAAAATTTATAAAGTGCATATAAAATTCTTAAAGCACTACATGGATTTCTCATATCCCACTTTCGCTTCTACTTTTGTGCTGTTGAACTGAAAGAAATCAGGAAATGGTATTGATTGGATCCTATGTGTGTGTGTGTGTGTGTGTGTGTGTGTGTGTGTGTGTGTGTGTGTGTTTGCCATTTCATCTCAATTGTGCCCTTCCAGCAGCAAGATTTTCCCCAGCCAGGTCTCTAGCTCATTCATCATAATGCCTGTTCCATATCTTCTTTTCTTCCCCAAACCTCTCACAGCATCCTCTTCCCCTTATTCTCAGCTGAGGCCCTTATATCAAAAATGGAGACCATTTCCTGAGTTCCTCTGTCCTGAAGTTTCTTCCCTATTCTCTCAGTAATTTATATATGGTAGTCTTACCAGCTCCCAAGGGGTTCAGTGATCACCTTTACACAGGTGATTCATAATTCTGCAGATAAAACCCTAGATTCTCTTTTAAGCACCAATCCCTTGTCATCAATTGTCTGCTGAATATTCTGAAGTGGATGTCCCATATTGAACTCAATATATCTAACACAGAACTCATTATCTTTTTCCCAAAATGCATTTTTTTAGGGTTTTTTTTTTTTTGCAAGGCAAACGGGGTTAAGTGGCTTGCCCAAGGCCACACAGCTAGGTAATTATTAAGTTTCTGAGACCGGATTTGAACCCAGGTACTCCTGACTCCAGGGCTGGTGCTTTATTCATTACACCACCTAGCTGCCCCCCCCCCCAAATGCTTTTGAGGGTACCACAATATTTTCAGCCTCTCTGACATCCTCAATCCTAAATCTCACCCTAACATACCCAATTAGTTGGCAAATCTTGTCATTTCTTTCTCCTCATCCCTTGGGTATGTCTATCCAACCAACTAACCTACTTCAGGACCTCATCATTTCTTGCCTAGACTACTGCAATGACTTTCTCCATGATCTCTCTGCCTCAATACATCCTCCACTTAGCAACCAAAGGGATTTCCCTGAAGTTCAGATCTGACAATAACCCTTCACCTACTCAATTAACTCCACCAGCTTGATCTGTGATCAAATACAATCTCACCTATTTGTTAATTTAAAGCTTTTTGCAATCTGACTCTTTCCTAGCTTTCTACGATTAAACTTCATTACTACTTCTACTACCACCACAGCTATTACTACTACCACTACCATCACGACTACTGCCACCACTACTATTACTACCACTCCTCCTCCTCCTCCTACTATTACTATCACTACCCCTACCACCACTGCTACCACCACCACCACTACTACTACTACTACTTTCAGCCTTACTGATTCTAGTCTCCATGGTTTTATATTGTCTATCCCCACTGCCTGAATGCTCTCCCTAACTCTGCCTTGGAGAATTTTTGCTTCCTTTAAGACTGTTCAAGTACCACCTCTTGCAGGAGGCCTTTTGGGGTTCCCTGAGCTCCTGGTGCCTTCCTCTCTATACTATAGCTATCTTGAATGTACTGATTTATGTTTACAGAGTGCCCTTGGTACAGTTTTAAGCTTTAATAACTTAATATAATACTAAGACTGGGTTTTGTTTCTCCCATAGCTATAAACTTCTCCAAGGAAAGTAAAGTGACTTGCCCAGGTCTTGAATTTTCTTTCAGTTTCTGGCATTTAGCACATTTTCTGCTACACAATAATCACTTAATAGATCCTTGTTGATTGATTGATTTATTGCCATTTGTCTTGCTGAAGTATTCTAAGGACTACTGGAACTTTCCATCTGCCCTACAGTTGAACCATACTATATATAGGGTGTCCCCAAAATGTTACAGCAGCTTTTAAGCTTTAGTTTTAATAGCTTAAAATAGCCTCAGGACTTTTGAGATATTCTGAATTTGTCTCCCTCCATGGAATGTGAGTTCCTTAATAATAGACTGATTTGTTTTAAAGCTTAGCATAATGTTTTATTATTATTTTTGTTTATTCATCCATTGCCTAATTTTTGTTATTTATATTGTTGTTATGTTGCTATTTAGTCATGTCAGATTCTTTGTGATCACTTTTTTTCGGTTTTCTTGGCAGAGACACTGAAGCCTTTTTTTCTCCATCTCATTTTACATCCGAGGAAACTGAGGCAAAGGCAAAAAAAAAAAGAGGATTAAGTGACTTGCCCAGGGTCACATAACCAGTAAATGTTTGAGGCTGAATTTGAGTCTTCCTGACAGGTTTGGCAGCCTATCTTCTCTGTGACACCTAGCTGTCCTTACTTAACTACATTGTACTATTTAATTCCTTTCTCTTCATCTTATATATGTCCAAGGTTTCTCCCTTGATAGACTATAAGCTCTTTGAGAAGAATGATTTTCATTTTTTTGTATTTGCTTTCCTAGTTTTCCTAGGAACAGCGTAGGTGCTTCTTCGATATCTGAGGAGAGTGGCCTCCAGGGGGAAGAATGCTGGCTTTGGGAGACAGATCGGGATTCAAATTCTGAATCTGTAATTTAGTACTTTTTTTAATCTTAGATGAATCATTTAAACTTACTGGGTCTTGGTTTCCTGATCTGAAAAATAAAGGGATCAGATTAGATCTCTCATACTCCTTCTAGTATAAAATCTTGTGATTTGTCCAATAGTATAATTGAGTCGTTTTTAGAAAGGCATTTAAGACGATTTAAAAATCACATTTTCATATTTTAATGCAAGTTTTAATACATTCCCTCTTATACATAGCGGTTTGTGGGTGGGCAGTGTCAACTCATCACAAGTATCCATAATAAAATCTAGAACACTATTGTCTTGTTCTATTGCTTAGAGCTTTTAGAAAGGAGTTGTCCCACTCACCATGCCTACCCTGGAGTTGACAATCATGTCTTTCAAAACTGACCATAGTTTCATAGTTGCTGTATTTATTACTTCACCCCAGTTACTGTACTCTGAATCAGAAAAAAAAGTCTTGCTGATTAAGTAATACTATATTTCAAATGTTTAAGCCTATAATAATTTTATTAATGACTTTAAGTGAAAAGCCTTGATCTTGAAAGTTATGAAGTTTAGATATTTTATAAAATAATAAAAATTATTTTATTATTAGAGAAGAATAAGTAGAAACAGGGTATTGCTATTTTCCTCATTGACTTTTAAATCATTAAATTTTTTGCTTTTTCTTCTAAAATATGTATATATGTGTAAGCAACAAACATGAATTTGGACAGACTTCAAGAGATAGTAGAAGAAAGGCATGGTGTGCTGTGTGATCCATGGGATTATAGTCAGACACGACTGACTAAACAAAATGACAAAAATAAATACATATTTCTGTGTGTATATATAGATATGTATAATATATAGAGGGAGAGAGAGAGAGAGAGAGAGAGAGAGAAGAGAAAAAATATTACCTAAATTTAAAGTCTACTTGCCTCTTTCTGTTAGTTGAAATGACAGTATGCTGACAGATGGAATTCAGAGAAAGACCCATTTATTTATTGATGTGGTTGATTGAATCAGGAAATCTTTTAAAAATAATTTTTGTTTGCTTAATTTCTTTTGACAAGGTCTTCTCTCTTCTCCAGTCTCCTCCCTCAAAAAGTGTTCAGGTATTGTGTATTTAACAGATTTACTCTGGGTGGAGAAATTTTCTTTTTTTATCCAAAACAAAAAATGCCTCTAAATTCCCCATTTAAAAATGAAGAGTAGATAAAAGAAAGTTTTTAATAAGTATTACCTTAATCAAAGAATGTAAGATAAATTTATGGAAGAACAGTAAATTTACTGCACCCTCTTGTCTCCCCTGAGGGTTGAGGCACAGTCATAATAGATCTTATATTTGAGGCAAAAATAGATTTTGGGTGGATGGTGGAAGGGGAAGGATGGCTGGTGATGGTACATTGGACAGTTCAACCATGGGGATAGTGTCCTTGGAATAGGGGTCACTGATCCCCTAGCAGCAATTACCAATTAATATTAGAGAAGAAGGCATGGGGCAAGAGAGTTGCTGATGGGATCTTAGAGATAGTGGGGCTAGAGTCAGGTGAAGAAGTGGGAATAGGTGACATGGTGCAGGCCTATGAAGGCTGATGAAGAATAAATCATTAGGGTGACAAAAAAGAGT
This sequence comes from Macrotis lagotis, assembly GCF_037893015.1. NCBI lineage: Eukaryota > Metazoa > Chordata > Mammalia > Peramelemorphia > Peramelidae > Macrotis > Macrotis lagotis. The sequence goes on along the minus strand of NC_133659.1, from coordinate 278,951,894 downwards.
AAAGGTTCCTGGTAACCTCTCTCCAGAGCCCCAACCAGATTTGTTCTCCTTAACAGTGTCCTATGCTTCAAAATTACTTAGCCTGTCTTCCTTCTCGATTTCTCATATAAAAAACTCATTCCTTCTGAGGCTAACTCAGTTAATAGTGTTTGTCCTTCATTTTTGAAGAAGACGATGGCATCTGGGAGGTGATGCCATGATAAACACATGAATTGGATTTGAATGAACAGTTAAAAGGAAAGTAACATCAATGTTTAAATATCATTTGTTCTAACCACTTTGTAGCAGAGATAGGGGAAATGAAGCCAGGAAATGTGATGACTTACTTGACCCAAGTTCTTCAGGTGTAAATGACTGAGGTGTTCTCTCCTAGGGTTAGGCTAGGAAATTACATTTTAAAAGGGGATTCTCCGGAACCAAAATGAACCTCTGATTGTAAAATTTCAGCAAATAGGAAGGAGAGACTTTTGAGGGAAAGAGGAGCACTCTTTTAAAGATCTCTAAACTGTTCCTTCTATTTCCTGTTAGGCTGATCCTGAGTAGGGGAATTAAAATCACTTTTATTTTGACAAATGAAAGTTCAAAATAAATTTCAACCTTGGGACTTGTTTTAAGAACTGTCCTCTCAGCACTGGCCTCGGAGTCAGGAGTACCTGGGTTCAAATCTGGTCTCAGACAATAATTACCTAGCTGTGTGGCCTTGGGCAAGCCACTTAACCCCATTTGCCTTGCAAAAACCTAAAAAAAACCAAAAACTGTCCTCTCCCTCCAGCCAAAACCTATAGGTCCAAAATAGTGATTGGTCAGGAACTGAGATTTTATTGGTGTAGGAACTTCCCAGTGGAAAAAGCTTACTTACACCAAATCAGAGAAAGAAGGAAAAAAGACATATTTGTATCAAAAATATGTACCAAAAAACATTTACTATCCCCATTTTATAGATGAGGAAATTGAGGCAGATCTCAGTTCAAGGAACTTGCTAAGGGTTACACAACTAGTAATTGTCCAAGGACCCAGTTGAACTCAGGTGTTCTAGACTCCAGCCCCACCCTCTATTCATTGCACTACATACCTGCCCAAGAAGACAAACCCTGGTAGTCTTAAGTGAACTAAGACTGAGGCCTAGTTACGTGCACAGAAACAGAACAATAATTTATTCAATAACAACAACATTGTAAAGACTAACAACTTTGAAACACCTCAGAACTTTAAGCAACACAGTGACCAACCATGTTCCCAAAGGACTCGTGATGATGTAAACTATTCCCCTGGGGCCAGAGAGGTGATGGGCTAAGGTACAGATTGAGAAATTGTATTTTCTGAACTTGGCCAATAGAGTAATTCATTATATCTGACTGTGTATATTTGTTTAAAAAAAGTCTTTCCCCCTTCCTTTTTAGTAGAAAGGGAAAGTGAGAAATAGGAAAAAAATGATGAAAAATATTTTCATCTAAATTAAATAGATTTAAGAGGAAACTCTTGGGGCGGTTAGGTGGCGTAGTGGATAAAGCACCGGCCTTGGAGTCAGGAGTACCTGGGTTCAAATCCGGTCTTAGACACTTAATAATTACCTAGCTGTGTGGCTTTGGGCAAGCCACTTAACCCCCATCTGCCTTGCAAAAATCTAAAAAAAAAAAAAAAAAAGAAGAGGAAACTCTAAATCCCATATTTTCATTTGGGTAAATCTGACCCTAATAACTGTCATTATTTGTACCTGGGGGTTCTCCAGTCCATCTTTCACCACTTAGCTGGGGTAAAAGGTAGTATGGGCCTGGAGAGGGGAGGACTTGAGTTTGAATGTGACCCCCAAGACATTTATTAGCTGAATGACTTAACCTCTTAGCTTTTCTCAACTGCAAAATGGAAATATAATAGAACTTACCTCCTAAGGATCAAATGAGATAATATTTGCAAAAAGCACCAAGTATAATTCCTGGAACAAAGTAGTAGTTATACAAATCCTTAATTACCCCTCTCCTCCTTTCTAGATAAAGAACTGGATAGGAACTAGATTTAGGGTTTCATTGGTATGGGGAACTCCACAGTGAGAAAACTTCATCTACTACTACAGGTAGGCAGCTCTTTGAAACTTTCCTTGGGCAAGTTTTTAAGGGACTTGAGTGTGAAAGGTGAGAACTGAGACCAGTTTTCCAGGTTTTGAGTTCAGAACTCAAGCCACTAAGACAAGCTGTCTAATAATAATAACAATAATAATAATAATAATAATGATAATAATAATGATAAAATAATGATGATGATGATGATGATAATAATAAAGCAACAATAATAGGAAATAAAATTTATGTGGTGCTTTACATATTAACTTTGAAACCTTACAACTTAGGGAGGTAGGTGTAATTATGCTATTATTACTCTCATTTTAAAGTGAGGAAACTAAGGCAAACATATTAAGTGGCTTCCCTGGGATCAGATCACACAGTTAGTAAATCTTTGAGGCAGAATTCCACTGTGCCGGCTCACTATATTAAAAATGATAATTTAATATCATTCATTTCTATTTATTTGATAATCATATTAAAATTTAGAAAAACCAAAGACCCCAAAATGAAACAATTTATTTAGCAATTTTTTTTCCTGTGGAAAAAGATTCTGTCACAAAAAAAGTAGACCATTCAAAATTTCTCATTCCGATTGAAGAGTAATACTTGTTTTATTATTATTTTTAGCCTACATTTGAAGCCCGTTGGGATCTTCTTCTGAAGGGGCCTCTCATTCCTCCAACTCCTCCTAACCTCCCACTCCCTCGGCCCCCAGCCTCATGGTGGTCCCCTGGCCCCAATAAGAGGAGACAGCTGCCTGGGTTCTGATCCCGGGGCTGGAGTTCTCACCCCCCCATCCCCTAAGCCTGGCATCCAGCCAGTTACTGATGGAAGTGGGGGACGCCCAGACCGCAGCAGATTCAGGCAGGAAAGTGATCTAAAGAAGGGGGATGGAGGGAAAAGGGGGTTGGGGGGGAACCAGCAGGGAGGGTTCCTGGTGGCCTTGCTTCTGCTGGGGAAGCAATTTGGGATTCTGTTTCAAATCTCTCTAGCAGACATTGTCAACCTGGGGTCCAAGCCTTTAAAAATATATCTCTATTTTACTGTCTGGTTTTATACTAATAAATGTAAACAAAATAAAGAATAAATATGAAATTGTGTTTTGCTAATTGGTTTCCTTTGCATTTTATAAATTTATAAATTTAAATGTTATTCCTTTGTAACTTTTTTCATTTTATAAATTTATAAATTTAAAGATGTTATTCCTTTGTAACTTTATTCATTTTATAAATTTATAAATTTAAAGATGTTATTCCTTTGTAACTATTCATTTTATAAATTTAAAGATGTTATTCCTTTGTAACTATTCATTTTGTAAATTTATAAATTTAAAGATGTTATTCCTTTGTAACTTTATTCATTTTATAAATTTATAAATTTAAAGATGTTATTGGGGGGGGTCTAATAGCCATCAGCTGATTGCCAAAGGAAACCAGAACACAAAAAGAGGTTTAGAAGTCCTAGGATTTGAGCCCATAAATTGCACAATCTGAGCCCCTCCCATCAATAAGATCAATGAACATTTATTAAGCGCCTTCTGGATCTAAGTGATACACAGAGGGGTCAGTGGCTGCTCTCACGGAGGGGGTCCACAGTCATCACCAGAACGTAAAACGAGGTTTAGAGACAGTAAGTTGCAGGATCTGAGCCGCTCCCACCCATGGATAAGCTCAGTGAACATTTATTGAGCGCCTGCTGGATCAGGGGCCGTTTTAAGGGATAGGAGGGGGTGCACGGTCCTCACCAGAAGGGAACTAGAGCACAAAGGGAGGTTTATTGGTCCCACGGCTCGAGTGGGTCAGTTGGCGGCTCTGAGCCCCCCATCCATAAGCTCAATGAGCACTGATTAGGCGCCCCGGGGTGGGGCCCTTCTAGGGCGGCGGCGGCCCGAGGAGCCCTGACCACGTGCGGGCCACGGGGACTCCCGGCCCGGCCCGGCCCGGCCCGGCCCGGCGCGGACGGGGGACGGAGCGGGAAGGAGCCGGGGCCGAAGGCCACCTGGGCCGGGCCGGTCCCCGTTTCCGAGAGGGAGGGGCGGGGCGGGGCGGGGCCGGAGGCGTGGCGGGAGGCGGCGGCGGGCGGGGAGGGCGCGGGCCGGCCGGGCCGGGCCGGAGGATGGGCTAGCGCGCGGCGCGGGGCGGGAGGCGGCGGGAGGCGGCGGCGCGGGCGGCGGCGGGCGGAGGAGCGAGGCCGGCCGGAGGCGGAGCCGGGGCCGGGGCCGGAGCCGGGCAGCCCCCGCCGCGCGGCCCCGCGTGGGGCCGAGCCGGGGCTCTAGGGCGCCGGGCCGGCGCTGGCCGCACTGCACCCAGGGGCTGCGGCGGCGAGGGCTCCCCGCTGCCCCGGCCGAGGCCGCCGGGCCCATGACGTGGACCAGCAGCATGAGCAGCGGCTACAGCAGCCTGGAGGAGGACACGGAGGACTTCTTCTTCACCGCCCGGACCTCCTTCTTCAGAAGACCTCCGCAGGGCAAGCTCCGCGCCGGCCACACAGTGAGTGCGGCCCCCGGGCCCCCGCCGGCCCAGCCCAGCCCGGCGGGGCGGCTTTTTATTTTGTGCATGAAAACCCCTCATTCTGAGAAGTTAGAAGTGAAGAACTCGAGATCCAGTTTCCAGCCCGCAGTCTCCATTTTACAGATGAGGAAATTGAGGCTAGGACTCTGATTTTTTTTTTGCTTTTTTTTTTTTGCAAAACCCATACAGTAAGCGCTTAATCATTGCTTGTGGCCCGACCCAATTGTGCGCCGTATAAATAAATGCGCGTGATGGGGGGGGTTCTGGGGGATGTTTCCCCCTCAGCTCCTACCCCCTCTGTCACACTGGCCATATGGTAGCGCCTCTCCTTTGCCTCGGGGGGCTGCCTCTCTCTTTGGGGGGGCGATAGACTGTGCTTGCAACTCCACTTCTCGCTTTCTTGGGGGGGTTAGATGGAGACTGTGCTTGCAGCTCCGGGTAGGAGGAAGTGAGGGGGTGGGGGGGAGGGAGGTCACCCAAAGTGGCAAACTCGCTAGATCCGGGAGAAGAGTTGAGCTTAGCCTGAGCAGCTCCCACGAGTTCCTTCCCTGGGTCACCCTCAGCTCCCCCGCCGAACCCGGAATATTCAAATCAGTTCATAAAGCTCGTTTGTGAGGCGGTGGGCCGGCTTTCTATTTGGGGGCTCAGAAACCTGTCACCTGCCCCTTATAGGCACATCCACTTGTGGCTGAGCGCCGGTGACGTGTCCCCTTGGTACTGTGACGTCTCTCGTGGTACTGTGACGTCTTTCTTTGTGGACCCTAGGGTTATAAGCGGCATGTCAGGGACCCCCTTATGTCTGCAGGCAAGGGTAGGATGGGAATTCTCGAACATAACAGTTCATATAAATTCACTTATTCAGAAGTTCTTATTTGGTACATTAATCCATTCATTAGGGCCAATTTAATTGAGAGAAAAAATAATACCAGACTTTTAGCTGGTCTCGTTAGAGGCAAGGTGTCAGGGGACTCATTATTTCTGTAAAAGTTGGGCAGAGGGGATTACTTTCCCATAACTGAATTGACTTTGGGTTGGGTTTCTAAGTCTGGGGCTTGAACTCATGCCGCCCTGGGCTCTGGGAGGGGCTGGCAAAAGACCTGCCAGCTGAACTATACTGACAGCAATCACATTAAAGAAGGTTGTCATGGAACAAATTTGTTGTTCCCCTGGGGAAAAAAATAATATTTATAACCAGACTTATTCCTGGAGGTTTTTAGGAGGGAGAAAATAGTTCAGGGGCCTGGGCAATGAGATAAAAATCACATTTCTTTGGTGCCTTGTAATCTCAGGTTTTAATTGCCAGCTCTTGTTTTCTTCTCAGTGTGTCTTCTAAATACAGGTTTTTGCTCCATACTGGGAAGCACGTGGGTCAATTCCTCACCTTCCAGAGCGAAGTATTGTATATAAAGTGCATTAGCATGGCACTAAATAAAGGGAAGTATTGTATCTATATAATATATTAGGATGGCACTAGATAAAAGGAAGTATTGTATAGGAAGTACATTAGGATTGCTCAAGATAAAGGGAATTATTGTATATAAAATACATTAGGATGGCACTAGATAAAGGGAAATATGGTGTGTATATAAAGTACATTAGGATGGCACTAGATACGGGGGAGTATTGTATGGGAAGTATATTAAGATTGTATCAGATAAAGAGAATTACTGTATATAAAGTATATTAGGATGGCACTAGATAAAGGGAAGTATATATAAAGTACATCAGGATGGCACTAGATAAAGGGAATTATTGTATATAAAATACATTAGGATGGCACTAGATAAAGGGAAATATGGTGTGTATATAAAGTACATTAGGATGGCACTAGATAAAGGTGGGCTAGTTCTGTGTAAGGGTGCTTGCTTAACCCAGGGATGGCTCAGGAGCATTTTCTCCCCTTACATTTTGAGCTCCTGGATTGCAGACTGTCTTTTGCATGCTTATGTTTAATGAATGATCAAGTTTGTTTTCAGGATGTTATTAGATGCTGAAGATATCATGATTTAAGTCATACATGTGTTAACAGTAGAAGAAAATAGTATATGAAAAGTGAGGCCAAAAGCAAGCCGTCTCTTTCATATTTTAAATGTTTCTAAAAAAGCTAGGCAGTGAATATTTCATCAAGGTGGAGGGGGGAAGGAAAAAAAAAGCAGGGGTGGATCCTAGTCTTCTGTTTGATTTTTTTTTTTCTGGTGTCAGATGACCTGTTTCTTTGATAGTATCTTTTGCTTTAGGGTCCAAAATGCTTAGCCACCAAAGGACACACTTGGAGTTGGGAGGAATTTTTGAGTCATTTTTTTCCCATTTTGATTTTTCCCCCCTGTTATCTTTTTCACTTGGCCATTTTCTCCTTAGTACTTCCATTCCCCTTTTTTTCCTTTCCCTTTTCTCCTTCCACTTCTGATACTTTTAACTTTGATGTATAACTGCTAAGAATGGATTTTGGTGTAATAATATAAGGAAGATCTAAATCCAAAGGCAGGTAGCAAGTCCCTGGGGGAAAAAAAAAAGAAGGGGAAGCAAGAATTTATGAAGTGCCTGCTGTATGGCAGATATCTTATTTGATCTCTCAAAAACCTTGGGAGGTAGGTGGGTGCTATTATCATTCTCATTTTACACTTGGGGAAACTGAGGCACAGGGAAGTTAAATGACTTGCATTTGTAAGGAACTACAGCTAAATGGGTTGCCTTTTGGTAGTCATGTATCTTTTGTGAGGAGAGATAAAGTGAGGGGGCTACTACTGTTCTAGCTTGAACTTGTTTGGCCTTATCTCCTCTAAGCATTTCTATATGTCTTCACATATAGAAGGGTGTCCTAATTGAAAAACTATGCAATAGACTGAGGAAGTAAACATGTTTGTTCTGAAACTTAATTGGCAGCTCCCCTTTGTTTGTTTCCCCTTTCAAAATTGAGACTAAAAGGGGAAGTTTAACAGGGTCATGTGTGACTGTTAATAGGTTTCCCCCCTTTGCTTGGAGAATTACTCAACTCTGACCGGATATCTCTATTTCATCCATTCCTTACTGCTTTCTGGGCAAGGTATTGTGTTAGATGCTGAGGCTTAAAAACTTTTAAAAATAATAAATATTAAATGTTAATAATTTTAATATCTAATAATATTTAAACTAATTAAATGAGATGTTTTAAGAGTTAAGATTTTTACTGAGGAGAGAGGGATGTGATAGGCCTATGGCAGTGCAACAACTTGGAGAGAGGAGGGCCTGGCTATGTATACTGATCCTGCCTCAGTTTATCTTATCTATAAAATTAGAATTTTTGATTACATAGCCTTTTTTTTTAGTTTTTTGCAAGGCAATGGGGTTAAGTGGCCCGCCCCAAATAGCCTTTTAAGATCTCTTACAGGCTTTAAAGCTATGATACACAGCAATGGGGTAAGGTGCTTTAGAAAAATTAGAGGGATTTTTTTTTTCATATTTTAGGGGTATGAATGAAGCTTTGAAGGAAGAAGGCTTTGTACTATTGTAGGAGCAGCTAGGTGGAGAAGTGGATAGGTTGATAGGTCATTTAGATTAGAAGAGGTGTCTTTATCCACAAAGTAAAGTTTTGGGGTTTATTTTAGTCATTTTTACTTGACCCAAGGTGACTTGCATGTAGTATCCTGGATCAGAGTCCACTGGGCATTTTTCATGGTTGGTTAGATCTTATGAGATCACATGGTATCTTATTCTTTTAACCACATTTCCTGGAGAGAACAGTCAGTGATCACATAAATGAAGGTTTTTTTGTTGCTTCTTCTTTGTGTAAATCACTAAATCCATGGGGTGGCTACATGTCGAAGTGGATAGAGCACCACCCTTGGAGTCAGGAGTAGCTGAGTTCAAATCCAGTCTCAGACACTTAATAATTAACTAGTTATGTGGCCTTGCAGAAGCCACTTAACCCCATTTGCCTTGCAAAATCCTAAAAAAAAAATCACTAAATCCAGGAGGTGATGTGGGGTACTAGCTAGGGAAAACTGGCCTTTGATGGAGGAAAAGTTGACTTTGAGACTCAGTGCACTTAGGTTGGAGAGAAGGTGGCCATTGATGGAGGGAGTCTTCTCACCTGGATATATCCTATACCAGTGAATTCATAGGTTCCATCTCTATCTAGATCTAGGAAAATTTTAGATTTGTTTGCAAAGCAGTGACATGCTGAGCTTATGAAAAGAAGAGCTAAAAATATCCGGTAGTTACTGGATTTCTTTTTTGGACATTTTTAGTCTTTGTATACCATTCTATAAACATTGTTTTCTGGGAGAAAAACATGAGGTCAATCAATGTTTTTAGTGTAGTGTACCACCCTCTTGTACCAAGTCCCAACCATCTTCTTGGATTTTTTTTTTTTAAGTATGGGATGTCTCAGTTTTTTAAAAAAGGACCTCTTTCATTGTTGACTTGGCCAGAGGGCTATTAGATAGATATTCTCTCTTCAGAAGAACATGAAAGAACACCATGGATGATGGGATAATAACCATGAAATCTATCTGCTCTTGAATGAAGCACATCACTCACTGGATACAGCTTCAGTTTGCATTCTCTTCTTATGGAGGGAAAATAATAAATAACAAAGAACAATGTTTTTATTCCTTCCTCGCCTTAACATCTTACCATTTCAAAGTCCATCTTTCCCTTTTAAAGCCCAACCCTTTTCTAAACTCCTACATCACTCATTCTAACTTCTACAGATAGTGATATTAAACTATTCCAGTGGAATAGCAATAACTATCATGTACATCATACTTTAAGGTTGGGGGGAAAAATCACTTGACATGAATTTATCTCATTTGACTCTTAAAACCAACTCTGTGTGGTAGGTGTTAATCATTATATTCTTTTCATAGAGGAAAAAACTGAGGGGGATGTGTCCCAAAGATCTTAGTGCAGTTTTAAGATTTATATTTTTGTGTTTTAAGGTTTATATTCTAGAATGGAAATTTGTAGGAAAAAAGACCTGGAAAATTCTCAATGAGAAATTAAACTTACCCAATATCCTGTAACTATGCCAGGTATATGACTTGATACGCTATTTCATTTACTTCCATAGATTCATACCACTTTGATATACAAGGTGGCCTAAAAAGTCAGCCTATTTAGCTTTTGGAGGTCAATTTGGTCTAACTTGTAAGACTATGAATTTCTTGAAAACTAGGTACTCCATCTTATATGTTTTTGTGTCCATTCTGCTCTACATAGTGCCCAGTTTGAATAAGTGGTCAATAAATCTTTAATGAACCTAAGAATATTACTTAGAAAGATATATTTTGCAGGCTTCCCTCATTTTAAGACAATCTAGCTTTTAAAAAAAACTCCAAAACTTCCCCTTGCCAAATATGTATAAGGATGTAACTTTTTTTTTTTTTTTTTTGGCAAGGCAGTGGGGTTTTAATTATTAAGTTTCTGAGGTCAAATTTGAATTCAGGTCCTCTTGATTCCAGGGCCAGTACTCTATCCACTGCTCAGGATGTAACTCTTCACCAAAAGATAGCTTATTTTTTTCCCAAAGGATTTAGCATAGGTTTCCATTAAAAAGATAGTTCCTCATGTGCATTTATTTAAAGAATTCTGTTGATCTTTATAATTTTTTATGTGAGCAAAGTGAGGTACATCTGTGATGGATATGTTTAATTGGAAAAAGTGGGGCTAAACTGAATTAATTTAACCTAGATTCCCCCCCCCCCCCCCATTGACTTTCATCCTGAAATACAATGTCTTGAAAGTTTTTAAAGTGAATCAAGACTTTTGGAATCTCTGTAGCAGTTATTTAATCTTTTCCACATAATTTTTGTCTAGTATCTAGCTTCATGGTAAATAGTGAATATATGCATGTTGACTATAAGTGACCCTTTTTTTCACATCACAGTACTGGAAGGAAAACTCTTTAAGATAAAACATCATTAATTCCTGAAAAGTCTGATATTTCACACTTTTCCCTGGGAAGTTCCTTCACCCAAACTAGGCTTAAAGACAAAGTTGTTTGAGAAATACAAGAAACTCCAGGCTGCTTCAGAATTTCATTTCTCGAACTCATTATATATAAAGTGTACATACCTGCCTACCTTTAAAAATACCTACACCTACCACACTTAAAAGTTGAACCAGAAAGTTTATTCCCCTGGGATCACAAGCTAAAGAGAGGATGATAATTCAGGGGTTTTCCCAGGTTTTTAAAATTAGGCTGCATCTCTGGCTCTATGTCAGCTTACACAGGAACTTCAAAATAATGCTATTTCCTGGTCATATATTTGGAATTTGTAATAGAGAATACAAACTTATGACACAATCTTAGTACTTTGAGGGTCAGACCCTTCTTTGGATATGGTGGAGGATGGGCATAGCCACCCCCAGTCCTTTTCTCTAGGAGGCTGTAGTGGAACGCCTTTAGAAAATTAGAGTTTTAGCTCCTCTGGACCCATTGCCTAACCAAACCCCAAGGGCCACATTCAGAATTTCATACCTATTTATGAATACAGTACAATCCACATCACCAATCAGCTGCAACAGAAACCCAATGAGGTCTAGTAGAGTGTCCAAAGGGTTTAGATTGAGGTTTCTCTTAAATTGTTTGTTTAGCACTTCTGCTTAGGACTGCTCTAATGACTCTGAATGTATTTTGTATCCTTGGTATTTTCTTTTTTGATGAAGTTTGAGTATGAACTGAAAGATGTCAAGTGCCACTAACATAGTGATTTATATAATTATTCCTCCAAATAAAGATTTCTATAGAGTTGGGGGTTCCATTTCAATAGGGTCATAATACTTTGTAGCTATTGCCTTTATGGTTTTCAAAATACTTTCACCTTTATTCTTACTCTTGATTCTGAGATAGACAGGGAAAGTATGAGCCCCATTTTATAACTGGGAAAACTGAGGCTGCAACCTTGGGTTGTACTAAGGGTAGAGATGGGATTCAGATTTTATCTCTGTTGACATCTACTTCCTTGGACCTTTTTTTCCTTGGATCTTTGGATCATGGATTTGAATGAGGGTCTTTTGACTTCAAACCCACCTCTCTTTGCCATACTTCCTTCTTTGCAAGATATATTGAGAGAGTTTAAGAACAATTGGGAGGTACTACAAGGTATTTCTGAACTCTTTCAGAGTTCCCTTCCAGGAAATAAGTCATATCCCCTTTGTTCACCTAGGGAGCATAGAGCTGCCACCCAAACATTCCCATTGATGAATTTTCCTAAGATTCTGCGGGATCTTCCTGTAGCAATATAGAAAATCAAAACTTTCCAATCTGTAACCAATTTTTGAAAATTACTGTTCAGAAAGTAGTGATGTGGATTCTGGAGAAATTGGGGAGTCTTTGAAGAATTTTTGTCCTTTGTATTAAAGACAAAGATAATTGTCCTTAATCTAGTACCTGGGGAAGAAAAGAGAAGATAATAAATATTTATATAGTGCCTACTATGGTACTGTACTAAGCATTTTACAAATATTATCACATTTGATCTTCAAAACTGCAAAGTAGGTGCTGTTATTTTTCCCATTTTATGTTGAGGAAACTGAGGTAAATGACCTGCCCAAGGGTCATATTGGCCAATAACTAATAAATGCTCATTTATTGACTGACTGACATATTTGGGATCAGTGAGTATTTGGGATTATTGAATGTGTCCAGTGGTGGTTGAAGGGGAAGGGAAGCTTTTTTCCCTATTTCCCCAACTTCCTTTCCCAGATGAACTCTTACAATGCAAGGCATCCCTGGAGACACACCAACTGTCTCTTAAACCTTATAGTATATATAAAGAGAATAAAACTTATTATCTTTTAGAATATTGTCAAACTAATGTTCCTTTTGTGGACTCTTAACTGTGATCTTTTTGTCTCTTGATGCAGTCAGCTAAGGGTAATTTAGTGGTTATTTATGCATCACTTTTGGTCTTTTTTATGCATCACTTTTGGTCTTTTTCCAGATGTTGTACAAAAGGAAATAGAGAGGGAAAGAAAAGAAGATGGCTTTGTGAATCACAGACTCAGAAGAATAGATTTAGCAAATTCAATTTTGAGGGACACAATTGTGATTAATAATAATGATAGTTTTCCATTAATGTGGTCATTGAAGTGTTAGGGTGGAAATGATTACTTGTAGTTTTTGTTAAGTGTAGGGTTGTTAAAATAATTTTCTAAATATTTCACAGTTTTTTATTTCCTGGGCACAAGAAACAAAACCTCTGCTCAAATGCTGTTTCGAGTAAAGGACCTTGGGTAACCCAAGCCTGACTGGTTTCCCAACTGGGAAAGGCCATGGAAGTTTATTGGGGAAAAATCTTTGCAGCAATAAAGGTCTGATACTTATTATGTAAGGAATTGATACAGATACATTCTCCAGTATATAAATTGTCAAAGGATATAAACAGGCAGCTTGCAAAAGAGGAAATGTTATCTATCAAGAGCCTTATGAAAGAAAGTTCTAAGTCATTGAGAATAAGAGAAAAGCAAATTAGAATAACTCGAGGTTTTTACATCTGGCCTATCAGATTGGCTAAGATGATAGGAAAAAATGTTAAATTTTAGAGAAACTGAGGAAATAGGTAAGATATTATTCTGTTAGACCAACGAATATGTATCTGTTGGCTGTGGAAAACAATTTGGAATTATCCCTCATAAGCATTAAACTGTACTTATTCTTTGATGCATAAATATTAGATGGGTATATACCCTAAGATTATGAAAGACAGAGGCAACAGTTTATATAGGTATGGTTATGTGTTTATGTACACATAGCCTATATATTATATAAAGAATATTTATGTATGATAAATATTTATGTATTATATTTATATACAGGTATGTATGGGGCTCAGGGAGGACTGTTTCATATCTTTAGTGTCCTGCTAGTCATCTAACTCACCTGTGGCTCCAAGAAGTTGTAGCGTGCACAGTGGCCATACCCTGGTAAAGCTATCTCTCTTCTCTTGCCACTGGACTTCAGTGATTCTGGAAGAGAATTTTGAGGTTGAGGACTGTGGTACTCTTCTTTAGTCACATTGTGGTGTCACTAATTCTCTTTAAAAATAGGACAAACAACAATATTATTCACATACTATATATATATATATATATATATATATATATATATATATATATATATATATATATATAAAATAAATGTATGTCTAAACAATGTTATGCATATCATATCTAAAATTATTTACATATACACATTATATTATATGGAATATGTATGTTTACTTGTTCAATCATATTATTTCAAGCATATTATTTAATATATACATGTCCATATAATGCATTTAATATAAATATGCTTACATGTATACATAATACTCTATATAATATGTAAACTATAAGCCAGATACATATTTATATATACTTTTAATCTGTAAGATATTTAATAAATATTTAGTCATTGGCATTAATGGAAGTTATTGCACCATAAGAAATGACAAATGGGAATAATTCAGAGAAATTTTCAGAAAATTTATATGACTGATGTGGACCAAAGTCATCACTCAGAATGAGAGTGTACACAGTGACCATGAGAATGTAAAGGAAAAACAACATCAGAAGACTCCAGAACTCTATGATTCATGTAGGACTTGATTGTGAAGATGGCTTCTCCTCTGTTGACTTTGAGTTAGTGGATGATATAAGTGGCTTGAAGGTGTTTTTAGATAAGACCCATTGGAGGGGCAGTTATGTTGGAGAAAAGTCCACAATTGGTGATGGAAGAAGGGTTGGGTTTAGGATGTGACTACATCTTCCTCACCTCTTATCATAGACCTTTGGGGCATGGTGGGGTCAGTCCAGGATCCTTTGGATCATTTCTGTATTGCTTCCCCATCTGAGGCAGTGGGCCCCATTTGGAAAACCATTGATGGATAATGTGTTGCAAGATGACTTTTCCCAACTTGAAATGGAAGGGAACTGAGTTGTTGCCCTTCCAATTATCACATTAGAAAGAGATTATTAAGGGAGAAAAAAACACCTTTCCCAGTCCTAATAAACAATGGCTAAATCAGTAAGGGTGAGTAATTGAATTTTGTAAAATTTGGTTCAATTTCCTAATTAACTCTCTAGAATTCTCTGGGTTATGATTCATAATCCTAATGGAGGAGCATTGAAATAAGAGCAGCATAAAGCCAACAATTCTTAGAGTATTCAGCAAGATCAAATAATTGCCTTTTGTTGAAAATTAGCCCTGAGAATATGGTGTTGAAATAAGTTGGCACCTCCATCTCAACCCCTTCTTTATGTTCTTTCTCAAAACAGCTAGGTTTGATTTTTATTTTTCAAATTTTCTTTTCTCTTGTTCAGTAGATCTTTAAAATGACATTTGAAATGTTCTTGTAGCTTTAGGAAAGGCATCTTTTTTTTATCTTCTGTGGTTTTAGGAAAAGGGACCTTACTTTTCATGGCTTTAAAGGTTTCAAACAAGTTAGTCCTGGGGGTGGCTAGGTGGCGGACCTTGGAGTCAGGAGTACCTGAGTTCAAATCTGGCCTCAGACACTTAATAATTACCTAGCCGTGTGCCTTGGGCAAGCCACTTAACCCCATTTGCCTTGCAAAAAAAAAAACATATTTGGAAGAATTGTTGTTCATCTTTAGTTCTCAAAGAGGACCAAATCTTGACTGGTGAGGGAATTGGATTTGAGTGTGCAAAGTCATTAACCTTGATCTCTCCTCTAGAGTCATCAGAGTCATTCAGTGGCCCAGTGGGAGACTTTGACCTTTTTAAACCATGATATTTTCAAATCTCAGTCTGAGGCAACACCCATTTAGTAATTAAAGGCAAGGTAATGATTGAGGCAAAAGATGATTTCACTTTAATAAAAGAATCAGCCTGGAATGGGAAGACTTCAGAGTTTCTGGCCAGAACAGAAACAATTGCTATGTATACAAACTGAGCCATCAGAACCCAAATAGTTGGGCAGAAGTACCCATTAGGGGAAGATGGCATGGTAGAGTCCAGACCAAAGAGTTCAATCTGGTGGAGTTCTCGTATCATTTCGTCCAATAGTGAATCCTTACCCCAGTAAGTAGGGTCTTTGGGTTTATTGACTGAATTCCACTACTTATATTTGTTTGCATCTGTGTGTAATATTTTCCACTGATCAACTTTTCTATTTTTTAACTAAATATTTTTGATTATTGTTGGCACGTAATATGTGCTTAAATAAGTATGTCTTCCCTTCCCTTTTAATTTTACAGGTGGGATTACTGCTAACATTATTACATGCTAACATTAATTTGGAATTATTTAGAATAATAATTAAGGAATGAAAATACAGTTAGCATGCTGCTAAGGGAATTAGAATTTTATATGGTGAAAACTAGTTAACATCCTACCCTGCTGGATTCTAAATTAAGTACTTGTAACATAACTGTACCTGTGTTACTCTTTAACATTATCATTATTATTATTATTATTATTATTATTAATTTTGCTCTCACCATTGGTACTGTAGCTGCTGGCTACTTGATTTTGGCTCTGCTTATGAGGAATCATTATTCAGACTTGGGAAAGTATGGGAGGAAATAAAACAAAAATTTATTAAAAAGCTTACAATACATAGGAGGGGAGAGAGAGAGAGAGAGAGATAAAGGAACAGTCACAAGTAATGTTGACTGGGCCATGGTCAGAGAAGACTGTGACCCTGAGCCAGAGTCCAACCCAGGTTTTTATGTCTTGCCTCTCACCCAGAGGGCAACTTCCTTCCCATATTAAGCCTAAGGAGATCAGGATACATATTTTACATTCAAGAATGGGAGGGTCTCCACCCAAGCAGCTTTTAAGATTACAGTTTCTGTTTCAATCATAATTGTCCACTTCAAGTCAATTTACAACTCCACTCATTTTATATCTCCACCCAAATTCTTTCTGTTAACATTCACAATTCTCTTCATCTTTCCCTGGCATCATTATGATCATTTTTACTAAATGTCTGTTTTATATAAAGCACTGGTAAGAGCCTTATATAAGGTGATCTGATAGGTGAGATGTTCTTAAAGATGGAAATTGGGTCCCGATAAACAAACACTTAAGCAGATCTGTTGTATTTTATCAGTGTTTGTTGTCTCTTCACTTTTTTTTTTTAAGGTTTTTGCAAGGCAAACAGGGTTAAGTGGCTTGCCCTAGGCCACACAGCTAGGTAATTATTAAGTATCTGAGACCGAATTTGAATTCAGGTACTCCTGACTCCAGAGCCCTGTGCTCTAGCCACCCCTATCCCTCCACTTTCAGATGATGGCCTTTTTTTTTAGAACAGTGTGGTTTAGTTTTTCTTAATAATTACTTTTACATGAACTAATCTTCTCACATCTTCCTCTCCCTCCGGAATTCTCACAAATGAACTTGTATTCTAAACCATTGTTGCCTTTAGGTACCAATTCAGTTAGAATGTTAATATTTATTCCTAAAAGGGGTATTTCTTTATATGGCTACACAGTTGTGTGCCATATTATTTGCTCTCCTTTGAAGCTTATTGGGATTTCAAAGAGGGGATTGGGTGTGTTGAAGAGATTTGTTAAAAACAACCAAAAAAAAAAACCCCAGCACAATACCGTCTTTCAAAAAGTATGCCCAGTGGTTCCAATCTTGCCATATTGCGTGAAAATTAGATATCAACTCTAAGGCTCTTGTAAATGGGAGTTAGTGATCCTTCTTCCTGGCATCATTAAGTGTCCCATTGACTGCCTTAGGAAAGGCGAGCTAAATAACTGATGAATAGCCCCTGGGCTGCTTCTCTCTGTGTTGCCATTGTTCTTTGTCTCTAGAGTTGGGCTGAGTTAACCAAAAAGCACCTATCACTAGTATTCAGGTAACTTTTTCTAAGGGATAGAAAAGATTTCCTGATCTTGAGAAATAGAATTTGGCTTGAGGGTTATCTAGTATTTTAGTATAAATATTTAGATGAACTGTATTATCTTAGAAGATTTCTTTTTTGTTTTGTTTTTTTCCTCTCTTTATTTTGTGAACTGCATAGAAAAGAGCCCCTTTTACCTGCAGAATGGGGCTTGGTGCTATTCATTTGACTCAACAACTCTTTGGTGCTTCCTTTCTATTCTTGTGCCCTTTTATTTAGATTATTATATATTAGTAATATATATTAATTATATTAACATTTATGTTACTATATCAATTAATAATATATCAATATTTTGAATTATAATGTATTATAATATTAAAATATAGTAATTACATAAACTATTATGATACAACTATAATATATTAATTACCAGTTATACAAACTAATTCCTGAAACTGTAGGTTCAGGGTTTAAAAACAAATAATTCAGGTTTGTTACTGTTTTCCTTAGAGCCTACTCCAGTGCTTCTGTTTGCCTTATTTGTGGTATAGCTTCTCATATTCACATTTTTTTTAAAAAAAGGATTTCTTGCTCACTTGTGAATTTTAGCTGACTACATAGAGTCAGTCTGGGAACTGGCTTGCTCATCGGAACTAGAAAGAGAGTGTTAATAACTGTCTTAAGAGTCAGAGTTTGAGAGTTTAGAGAGAAATTAAGGACCATCCATCTAGTCAACTCTTTTATTTTACAGGTGAGAAAACTGGGATCCATAGAATTTAAATTATTGCCCAAGATCATATAAGTTAATAAAAATAATTTTACTGTTATTTGTTATTTTCTGTCGTGTCCAATTTTTCAAGACCCTATTTGAAATTTTCTTGGCTAAGATTCTAGAGTGGGTTGTCATTTTTTTCTCCTGCTCATTTTACAAATGAGGAACCTGAGGCAAGCAAGGTGAAGTGACTTGCCCAGGGTCACACAGCTAGTTCGTGTCTTAAGCCTAGCTTTGAATTCATAAAGATGAGTCTTCCTCATGCCAAAGCTGAGAGATGGACTTGTTGGGGAAACTTGTCTAGAATACTGAAAGAGGAGGAGGAAGCTAGGTTAGGAAAAGCTTCCAAAAACCAAACACCTCACAATGGATCCAGCCAAGCTCCACAGTCTTATCTAACTGCTTCCCATCATGAGCTAACTGTATATTCTGTGGAGAATTACTCTTCTCTTTCCTCATTCTGTGAGTTCTCCCTTCCGACCCTTTTCTCAGTTTATCCTTGGAAGGTCCTTTCTGTAACTAGATTTGTTGATATCCTAGGGATCCTGGAAATTTTTAATTACTTCCTCCCAAATTTAGCCTTTTAAAATCTCCCTCCCCTAGGGAGGGAGATCTTATCTGACACCACTTGACTTTGTATTCTAATTTACCCATTAAATTCTTGATTGTATCCTATTTTATTCTTCCCTACTGGACCCCAAATTAGGGCAATACTTTTTTGCTTATTTATTTCTGAATCTCCCCTTAACCTGTATCTGGCAATAGTTAAAATTTTAATGTTTGTTTAGAATTTAGACTAATAAGATATCCAGGAACTAGAGAAATGGTAGATACATAATCTCCATTTCTCTGAGATAGGGCACTGTGAATGTTTGATTGTCATCTACTTACTGAATGTCAGCAGACTTCTGGAGGATTAGCCTTGGTCACATTACTTCCTTAAAAGGGTGACTTGGTGATTGCTCAGAATTGGTCTGTGAGGGAGATCTCTTTTCTGGGGGAGAATTTAACCTTTTTTTCCATCATTTACTGCTTCTCATCTTTCTTGCTGTAACTCTTCTGAAGATTAATCTTTTCAGATCAAACCCTGCTTTCTCATCACAAGAATTTACTAGATTACCAAACTCATGTAATTTAGCACTTAATGGTCTATTATTCTCTCTCTCTCTCTTTTTTTGCAAGGCAATGGGGTTAAGTGGCTTGCCCAAGGCCATACAGCTAGGTAATCATTAAGTGTCTGAGTCTGGATTTGAACTCAGGTACTCCTGACTCCAGGGCCGGTGCTCTATCCACTGTGGCACCTAGCCGCCCCTTATTATTCTTCCTTTAAAAAAATATTTTTTATATTTAAATTTTTATTTCTTTATATTTTTTTAACTTTATATTTTCTTGTTTACTAATGTTTCACTTGGACAAAACTTGTCTCCTCCAATAAGACTAAGTTTCTTGAAGGCATTGGAGGGCACTGTATCAAATTATTCCTTTGTATCCTTTATGGGAAAGGGATCAAACTCACTTGTTCCAGTGATGCCAAACATTAAAATGTAATTGAGAAATGTTTAACGAAATAAATAAAAATATAGATAATGCTTTGTCATTTTGTAAGTCAGTCTGTGAACTGTTTCTCCACTATTGTCTTATGGGATTTAGAATAGTATAGAATAATTTTCTAGCACTGTTGAGAATATAAGAGGTAATTTGCACCAATCCATTTATAGACTGGCAAACCAGCAGAAGGGAACATTCAAAAAATAATTAATTAAATTCAAAATTTATTGAGTGCCTACTATGTATCATCTACTGTATTAAACTTGTAGGGGTAAAGAAACAAAATATTGAAATAGTATTGACTAGGATCATAAATAACTATATTATTAGTAATTTGTGTAAGTTTCCCCCACCAAATGTATCTTTTTTGGGGGAGGAAATTGAATCTGAGGTTTCATTGATATTGGGAATACTTACTTAATGGGGAAATTCCAGTTTCAATGGCAATCTGACTCACTTGACTGGACCGTGGTTACAGAGACAAGTATATCCAGTTGAACTCAAATCTTTTTTATGTTGCAGTCATCTTTGCTACACAGTAATACTGCCATATTCATCGTTTCTTGTCGTTATTTCATTTTAGTAGTGTCCCACTCATTATGACCCCATTTAGGATTTAGGATTTTCTTGGCAGAAATATTGGAGTGGCCTACCATTTCCTCCTGCTCATTTTAAGGATGAGGAATTGAGGCAAACAGGTTAAGTGTCTTGCCTAAGGTCACACAGCTAGTATGTTTCTGAGGCTGGATTTGTACTCCCGATAAGAGTCTTTTCGACTCCAAGCCTTGGTGTTTTATCCTCTGCTTACCATATTGCTCTTCATTTCTTACAGTCCAATAATTTTCCATTTTATTCATGTTTTTTATAATCTTAGTCCCCAACAATAGACATCTTTTTGCTACTACAAAAGTAGAGCTATAATTATTTTAGTATATATGTGTGTAATATTTAGTGTATACATTTGTGAGTGATCTTCTTGGGGTATATCCTCACTTGTGGAAACAAAGATTATGTACATTTTATTTGCATAATTCCAAATTACTTTCCAGTATAGTTGTATCTGTTCACATTTCCACCATCTCTAATACATTAGTGTGCCAGTTTTTCTGCAAAACCCTTCTCTTGTTTTCTGTTTTCTTCTTTTGTTATCTTTAACAATTTTCTGAGTGTGAGGTGAAACCTCAGGGTTGTTGGATTTGCATTTCTCTAAGTAGTGACTTGGAACTTTCTTTTCATCTAATTGTTTATAGTTTGCATTTCTTCTCTTAGCTATTGGAAAATGTCTTTTGGTCTTAAAATTTAATAATACCTAATAACTAATATTTATAGGTAATATTTACACAGCACTTAACTGTTCTAAGGTGCTCATCTAAACGTTTTATTTGATAACAACCCTGGGAGGGTAGGTACTATTATTTTCCCCATTTTACAGATGAAGAAATTGAGGCAAAAGAGACTTGCCCAGAGACAAAAAGGGTGGATATAAACTCCTGACTCCAGTTTGGTAATCTTTCTACTGTTACTCCTAGCTGTTATTTTGACTATATATCTCTTAGACTCTTATGTGAGATAGTTGATAGAAAGTTTTTTTCAATATTTCAATCACTTACCTCCCTTCTTGGCCTCAACAATTTACTTTTATGTAAAAGCTTTAAAATTTAATTTAAATAACTTTATTTCTTAATTGTCTCTGCCCTTATGTGGTTAAAAATTCACTCCAATTGATGTCCTTGCTTCTCTTCTAAATTTTTTATGATATGATCTTTAATATTTAGATTTCATCCATTTTGAATTTATTGTGTAACATGATAAAAGATGATGTCTAAGCTTAATTTCTTCCAGATTGCTTTCCATTTTTTCCTTACAGTTTTTTCAGATGGGGGAGTTCTTTGCCAGATTATTATACATTTGATTATTGTATTCAGTTATTTTATTCTTTGTCTAGCCTGTTCCATTGAACTACTTTTCTCTTTTTTTAAATATACCAATGACTATAATGATCACTGTTTTGCAGAATAGTTTAAGCTCTACAAATGCTAATTTTTCTTTTTTCCCCATTACCCTGATATTCTGAATTTTTGTTCCTCTAAATGAATTTTATTATTTTGTCTTTGATAATTTGGCATAGAACTAAATCTGTAAATTAACATTGATAATATTGTCACTTTTATTATATAGCAAGACCCAGCCATGAGAAGTGAATATCCTTTAGGTTAATTAAGTTGTATTTTATCTATTTAAGGAAAGTTTCCTAATTGAATCTATATAGGTACTTAGGGTGCTTTTGGTAGATTAGCTCCCAAATATTTTATACATTTTATCATGCAGTTAATTTATCCCAAACTTCTCATTCTAGCTATTGATTCTCATGGGTTAATTTTGTAGCCTACAACTTTGCTGAAGCTCTTAATAGTTTCAATTAGTATATGCTTAATATTTTCTAGGATTTTCATGAGTAAATGGTCATGCCATTTTAAAAAAGTTGGAATGTGTTTCTGGAGTGGCTTGGATATAATCTTGCTTTAGGGTCAGGAAAGTTCAAGTTCCTTTTAACTTTAATATTCTGTTCATAGGATTGTAGATTTAAAGTTAAACAAGAGGAGGAGAGGGAACTAGATCTGGATTGTCTTTGGAAAATCCCAAGCTGACCTCAAATTTCCTCTGGAAGCAGGGGTCTGTTTTTCCATTACTAACAGTTTATCAGAGTTGCTACATGGTGTCAAGACCAAGAGCTGGATACATTTTTCTCCAAAGAATAAATATTGAACAGAAGATAGCAGAGTCATAATGGTCTGTATGAGCAGATTTATAACCATTGAAAAACTCCTAAGAATAGGAATGAAAGACATCATCAGAGGTTCTTATTTGATGGTAGACTGTGGTTATATGGCAACACAGGGAACATTTTACTGCCACCTTTGTAATGTCAAGAGAAAGGCAGACCCTAAAGATCCCCACTCACCGTAGTGAACCTATAGTCACACAAGATGGGCACGTATACATGGGGTTGTGACCTGCATTGTTGGAGGGAATTATTTGAACATTTGTGTGTAAACAATGTTAGGGATCACTTAGTTCACCCTTTCTCTCTTTTTTTAATTAATGAGGAATCTTAGACCCCTTGTATTTAAATTTGCTAAAGTAGTAAATAGAGTCAGGACTCATACTTGACTCGGGAGTCTGAGCCTCCAAATCTAACATTCTTTCTACTTCACTATGCTGTTTTTTGTTCATTGCTGAATTTCTAATTTGAAAAGAATGTTTGCTTTAATTGAAAATAAAATGTTCCTTGACCCAAGAGTTCCAGAGATTATGAAAAGCCATTACTGATATTTTCTCACAGTGCTTTTTATTTGTAGTGCATACATGGAACGTGTCATTGGAATGCTGTGGTGTATTTGGGAATTACTATTTTTGTTTTGCTTTGTTTTTTAGGTTTTTTGCAAGGCAGATGGGGTTAAGTGGCTTGCCCAAGGCCACACAGCTAGGTACTTATTAAGTGTCTGAGATCCCATTTGAACCCAGGTACTCCTGACTCCAGGGATGGTGCTTTATCCACTGCCACCTAGCTGCCCCCTATTTGGGGATTATTAATAGTTAGCATTTATATATCTATTTAAATAAGGACTATATTGATAACATTGTATAATATAATTTGATGTTAATATTGTATAGTATAATTTGATATTAATGTAATCAATTATCAAATGGAAATATATTTATATAATAATTATCAGATTTATTTTAAAACTGTATAGTTTTAAGATTATCAGATTCTCACATCAAATTAGAGAAGTGGGTATGTATCCTGATGTTTTGAAAGTGAGTCTGGGGGCGGCTAGGTGGCATAGTGGATAAAGCACCGGCCCTGGAGTCAGGAGTACCTGGGCTCAAATCTGGTCTCAGACATTTAATAATTACCTAGCTGTGTGGCCTTGGGCAAGCCACTTAACCCTGTTTGCCTTGCAAAAAAAAAACCCTAAAAAAAAAGTGAGTCTGATTTGAATTGGTTGCTTGGTTAGCTAAGTTGGATCAGTGGATAAAACAACTGGGCCCTGAAGTCAAGAAGACCTGAGTTCAAATTTGCCAAGACTGTGTGACCTTGGGCAAGTCATTTAACCTTTGGGAAATAAATAACAGGATCTACTTTGTAGGTGGGGCCAAATGAGGAAAATTTGTGAAGTATTTATCACAGTGTTTGCCACATAGGAGGCACTTTATAAATGTTAGTTATTATTATTATTGTTACTGGTATATAGTTCAGCAGATATATGTTGATTTGAAGATGCTTAATCAAGCAGTTCCCTACAGAGATGACTAGATACCATTTTAGTTCTCCATTGGGGGAATCCACCCATCTTAAATGAATCTCAAGCCTACTCAGATGGTTTAGATTTCTAAATTTAAATTGCCTTAGAATGAGCTAGCTATACTTGTCCTTGGCTTAAGTACTCCAATGTAACTGGGATCATGCCAGATTGCTTAGTTTTAATCTCACATAAGAAGCTAAACTGTTTTAACGTGATCTGGTGGTGATTTTTTTTTAAACTCCTAGGAATTTAGAAGTTCACTTTGGCACATCAGACAGATGAGACCAGAAATGAGTTAGTGATTTTAATAATATGGTCATGGATTTGGTGCCCCATAGAGCTTTTCATTGAGAAGGCAAGGATCCATTGGGGAAATGTATGTATTCATGATGATACAGTGAGTCTGCTGTTTAAATTTGGCCCAGTTTCCATTTTCCTGTCAATGTTCAAAATCAGTTTCTATAATCCTATTGTTTGCTTCATGAAATATTCCAGAAGACTTTTAAAAAAAATTAACTGGTTGCTTTTTTACAAAAGGCTTTGAAGATAAAAAGCACTCCTAAATTTTATATAAATACATTTATTCCACTTTGCTTTGGCATCAACATTGTTATCTAATAATTAGCTTTAGATAGCTCTTTTCATCTATCTTTTGGGGAGGAAATGGGTGGATGACAACTGGTATTTAAGCTAAATATTGACTTAGACTTGCTATAGATTACACACTGTTTTGTTGTTTTCCTTCTGCAGATATGTAACTCCCAGGGAGTTTTGCTGTCATTCAGAATGGTAACCCCCAATTAATTAGATCCTAACTCTTTAATTTAGTTGTCTGGATTTTCCAGAAAGGTGAATATTCTAGAGTTATGGGCAAAGTTATGAAAGGTGTGGTTTGTTCCTCTCACTCTTATGGCCTCATTCAACAATCAAGCACTTTGATTTTAATTTCATGCCAAAAAATTGGGATTGCCCAGACTCTTGCTTCAACATTAGGGTGGATCCATTTATATATATTAACAGTTGAAATTTGTGTACACCATAATGTTTACCAAGTCATTTTTTTAGAAATTATAGTTAGTTGTGATAGGAAGCGCTGGTTTAAGAGTTAGAAGACTTAGTTCAAAATGTCTTTTCTGATGCATCCTGTTGTTAAGTTGCTTGGCAAAGATACTGGAGTGATTTGCTATTTCCTTTTCCAGCTTATTTTATAGATGAAGAAATTGAGGCTAATATAAATGACTTTTCCAGGGTCACAAAGCTAGTAGTAATGTGAGGCTGGATATGAACTCAGGTCTTCCCAACTCCAGGCCTGGTATTCTATTTACCTCATCTCCTAGCTGCCATCACACACACACACACACACACACACACACACACACACACACACACACACACACACACGTTTATGTGTAGGGTTCCTTATATACAAATACAACTATATTACAATCTGACATGATATATTGCATAGAAGACAGTGTAAATACAAGTGTGTGCTTACAGTTATATGCAATAAATTATATGCATATGATACTTAGATCATCTGTATTATCATTACTATGACCTGATTTTAATTGCAGCCATTGCTTTACACTCCTTCCAACTTGCTTGCTCTTGGGTCTCTGCCTTTTCTTAGGCACTATGTCTCTCTCTTCTTCCTTTCTTGACACATTGAATTCCTAACCATTTTTTAAAGTTCTCTGTAAAACTGTTGGGTTTCTTGCTTGGTAATGGCCTTCCCCTTTGGACCCCCTCATAGCATTTAGTTTTGCTTCTCTCTTATGCACTTCTTTAGGCTATAAAATTCCTGGCCAGAATAGTTATCTTGTGTGGGCTTCTTATCTTCCTCTGAGACTGTAAGCTATTTGAGCATAGGGATAATGTTTTATCTGATTTTGTATTTCCCTACCCCCCAGGACCTCTTAGCATTGTGCTCTGTATCTGGTAAATGCCTAAGAGATTTTATTATTGTTGGTAATTTGTATTATTACTGATAAGACCTCTAGGGAATAAGAAGCCATCCATTGCTATAAACCCTTGTGTGTATATTTGGGCAGTTAGGATAACTTTCAGCCTAGATAGCCTATTCTGTAGCTCATTTCATATTATTTACATTTTTTCATACTCTATTACTATACTCCTTGGAAGAAGTGGTTCTAAATCAGGAGGAAGGACTTAAGAACCTAAAAGAAATATCCAACAGTTTACACCCACACTCTTGGGGATTGCCAAACATTTGTAGAATATTTTTGTTGAGTGCCAACTAACTGCCAACTATTATATCTTGCAGTTTGATATTATAAAAGTCATCAAAGGTATGCATAGACCCAACTCTGACATATGCTACTTTGGGCAAGTAACTTCCCCTCTCTGGGTTCCATTTTTCTTATGGGTAGGATATAGGAGTGGATGACCACTTAGCATCCCTTTTCAGCTTCTAATCTGTGATCTTCTTATATCTATCTGGAGTGTATACAAGTTCAGTTTGGAAAATTGAATATATTTGATGACATATGATATATTATTATATATGCATATGATAAAACTATATGTAATGATATATGTGATGAAACTAGATATATTTCTGATGAATATATATGATATATATGTGTGTGTGTGTATATATATATATATATATATATATATATATATATATATGAAGAAACTAGAAAGCAAAGACAAATCCACAAATCACAATGTATAAAAATAGTAGCACACAGACTAATGAGAAGTGCTGAAATGTAGGACCTAGAAAATATAGCATAATCAGAGTGAGTGAGGGTAGGATCAACTTCCAAAGGTCATGGTCAGGGAGGAAACTTGGGAATAGTGGTCAGAGAGAAATCTTGGGAGTAGTGGTCAGGGAGGAAACTTGGGAGTAGTGGTCAGAGAGGAATCTTGGGAGGAGTGGTTAGGGAGGAATCTTGGGACAGGGAGGAAACTTGAGAGCAGCATCTTGAAAAAGGATTTGTATCCAGAAATGACTGTATTTCCAGTTCCTCTGAACTTTGACCATCTCATCTGTCCAAACCAGGTACATGCTGCAGCATCCCTTTTCCAGAGAAAAGTTCCATAGAAATAGGTGAAACAACCTGAACTTTTTTTTTTTTTTTAGATTTTTGCAAGGCAAACGGGGTTAAGTGGCTTGCCCAAGGCCACACAGCTAGGTACTTATTAAGTGTCTGAGACCGGATTTGAACCCAGGTACTCCTGACTCCAAGGCCAGTGCTTTATCCACTACGCCACCCCCTGAACTTCTAAAGTGCAAAAACTTTGGGAGGGACAAGCCCTAAATTGATTTTTTCCAAGTTACAGCTTCAAGTCTTTGTGATATGAAAATCAGTTACCATAGAAACATATACAGTTAGGTTATGCCAAAAGTAGAGGATTGTATCTTGGAAATGAAATCTGTTCAATGTTTTGGATCTATCCTTAAGAGACCCCTTTTCCTTTACTGAATGAACTCAATGCCAAACCTTTTGGAGGAATCACAACAAATATTTGTTGAATTTTTATTTGCCCAGTCTTGAACCATAATCATGTTTCTTCATTAATTTTTATTGCCTTCTTGCTTTAATAGAAGCTTGACTAACATGACTCTAGAGACAGAAAATGCCGGACAGGGTAGATCACATCTGTTATGTGTTAATTAGTTTTAACTTTTTGAATGAAACTGTTAATTTGTAATTCAGGCAAAGCTGGGCCATTCTGCCTCTCAATCTTTAATTGCTGGACTAGGAAAAGTGAAACCCTGCATTTCAAGCTTTATATCTGGAAAAGTTCTTAGAAAATTGGACCTAACTCCCTTATTTAAATTTAGCTTACTCCCCTTATTTTACATATGGGGAAACCTCAGAGTGGTGAAATTAAAAAAAAATTTTTTTTTTAGGTTTTTGCAAGGCAATGGGATTAAGTGGCTTGCCCAAGGCCACACAGCTAGGTAATTATTAAGTGTCTGAGGTCAGATTTGAACTCAGGTACTCCTGACTCTGGGGCCAGTGCTCTGTCCACTGCACTATCTAGCCACCCCATGGTGAAATAAATTTGACCAATATGATTTTGAGTTTCATGAACTATCTACCATTGGATGGAGTGTGGATAAGACATCTGTAAATTTGCATAGCCTAATTAAAAAGATATTGATCCTAAACACATTCTGAAGTTCATTTGCAAAGCTTTTTTTGATTAGACTTTCAATATAATCTGAGTGGTTAAGCAGAAGGAAATGTGGGACTCAAATGATTAATTATTAACTGCAAGTCTACCATTAAAATAGTTTTCATTTTGGTAAAAGGATAGGTCATTATGGAAAATATCCCTTTGCAAAGATCAAACTAGTAGATAGCAGACAGGACTGGGCAGAACAGTCTGATATTCCCTGTGTGTGTGTGGGGGGGGGTTAAAAAAGAAGACAATTTGACTTTATCATACTTTTCATCTCAGTCAGGGTTGTCCTAGCTTAGCTTGTGGTTTATTTCTTTCCCAACATACCTGCTGGACTGGTTTTATAAACTGATGATATCAGTGGTTTGATATTTTTGTCTGTTTTGACCTTCCGAATGATGCCCCTGTTGGACCAGTTGTCTCTAAAGTTGGTGCTTTGGGCATAACACCAAGGGGTAGATGACCAAGCAGTTGGAGGATGGGAAAATAGGTTGTATCTTACTTTCCTAGTGATAATAAATTCTGGGCTTGTCTCCAGCCCAGCTACCTATGCTACCCTTTTCATCCATTATTGCTCAATGTTCCCCCACCCACCCTCTTCAGTTTGCACCAGATGTCAGCCCCTTAGGGGCTTTATAACCTAATTACAACCGGCGCTCGCTCAGTTATGAATTTCATGCCCTGCCCCCATGATTACTTCCAGACTGGGGAGGTCAGGCCTTCTTCAGGGGAGAGGCAGCCCATGAGGGATTTCTGCCACCATCCGTTCTACTACCTTAGACTTATTTCCAAGTCCACCTGTCTTTCAAATTTCCTTGATTATACTAAGAGCATCACCTTTCTCTTGCAGCTATTTGGGTTGATCATCCTTGAGCATTATCCTTGACAACATCAGGAAATAGGAAATCACTCTTACTCCATTATGTTAAAGCCAGTTTTGTCTCTTCCAAAGTCAGGAAGCCTCCTCCCCAGGAGTTCAAATTCATTCTTGGACACTTTCTGTATG
This sequence comes from Macrotis lagotis, assembly GCF_037893015.1. NCBI lineage: Eukaryota > Metazoa > Chordata > Mammalia > Peramelemorphia > Peramelidae > Macrotis > Macrotis lagotis. Next base: position 278,922,748 of record NC_133659.1, on the reverse strand, counting down.
ACCCCGGGCAAGTTATTTAACCCTATTTGCCTCAGTTTCCTTGTAAAATGAACTGGAGAAGGAAATGGCAAACCACTCCAGTAGCTTTGCTAAGAAAACCTCAAAAGAGTTGGACATAACTGAACAATTATGTGCTAGTCACTGGGTTAGGTAGATATATGAAAACAAAAAAAAAGACATTTTTTTTTCCTCAAGGAACTTAAATTTTATTTTGTTTTGTTTAGGGGAAACAATATTTAACCAGATTAAAAAAAATACCAAATATATGTAGAATTAATACAGGGAGGAGGAGAAGGGAGGTGCCAGCAACTGGGAAGTGTCGGGCTCTAGCAACTTGGGAATTAGGAGAGGCCTTTCTTTAGAAGTTTGTGCTTGAACTGAGCCTTATTTTCCCAAGTAAAAAGTTACCCCAACAGTGAAATGTCTTTCTCAAATATGGTCCTACTCCTCAGTGATCTGACTTAAATCTCTACTGGCTGGAATTCAGATGTAAGACTCTTTTGGGGGGGGGGGTAATTCTATTGGTAGAAGCATATTGCAAAAATACCAGACTTTAAGATTTCATCACTCCCTATAAAACTGGTCTCCAAGGAAGCCCTGCCATGATCCCCTTGGAAGGGAATGGAATGGGAAGATGGATATTATCTTACCTGCCGTACTTGCTTCAACCAGTCAAAGGACTGGTCTCTAAAACTTCTTCCCAAGCCCCCCATTCTACAGGTGTGGTGCCCACCTCCTTCCCCTACAACTCCCTTAACTGAAATTATGTTTATTTTTCACTTTATTTTCACACCTAACACAACCCCTAATAATTTAGTATTTAAATTATCAGTAAGTTTTATCCCCTTTTTTAGTTTTATCTAAACTTTGTATTCCTGCATTGGTCATTCAGCCAGCTTCTTTGAAGGTTTTGCTGTGCAGCTAGGCGGATGGAGCCAGACCTGGATACTAGAAGACTCAAGTTCAGATTCTGCCCCAAGAACTTACTAGTTGTGTGACCCTAAATATTTCACTTAACTTCCTTCTGCCTTATCTGTAAAATGGAGAATAATAATCACCACCTTCGTTAGGGTTGCTAGGATCAAATGGATATTTATAAAGCACTTTGCAAACCTTCAAGCATGTATATAAATGTTATATGTAAGTTCCTCCTTTTCATCTTTTTTGTTTGTTTTTGTTTTTGGAAAGTAAAGTATATTTGTAATTGGTTAAGTGTAGAATGTGTATCCCATTCTCAATCATTCATCTTCATTCATGTAGATCTTCCCTTTTAAAAGTTTCAGTTTAGGGGCACTGGTCCTTGAGTCAGGAGGACCTGACTTACTAGCTGTGTGACCTTGGATCAGTCATTTAACCCCATTGCCTCATAAAAATATTTTTAAAAAGTTGCAGTTTAGGTGACATATTTAGAGAAAGGTCATGGATTTATAGTCTTATCTTTTGATGTTATCTAGACTACCTGGATAAAAGATGGGTTGGGGTCAGAGGGAAAGTCAGCCTCCTACACCATTAACCGATTTGTTAACTCTGGATACAAGAGCTGAATTCAGAAGATGTTTATTGAAGCCTGGACTGTGTAAAGTATTCTGTACTGAGCTTCTAAAGATCCTCAAGGATCCTGTATTAGAACCTCAGCCATTCAGTTTTCCTGCCAAGTCAAAGTTGTCAAAATTGTCTTGTTCCATAGCAGATGACTCACTTCAGAAATAAATAAAATACATCTCTACTATGTGGAACAGTTTGGAACTTAAAATGTAACAAACAAATAAATAAAATAATATGATAATAATAGTTAATATTTGTTATTTTCAGTTGTCTCTTAACTCTTTATAATCCCTTTTTGGGGCTTTTCTTGGCAGATATTGGAGCAGTTTAACATTTCCTTCTCCAGGTCATTTTACAATGAGGAAACTGAGGCCAACTAGGGTCACACAGCTAGTGTGTGAGGGTAGGATTTTCACTCAGGTCTTCCTGGCTGGTTCTCTTAGCCACTGTACCACCTAGCTGCTCCCAGCTATGATTTAGATAGGGCCTACTAGGGTTTGGCCACTAGTATTTTTTTTTTTTTAAGATTTTTCAAGGCAACGGGGTTAAGTGACTTGCACAAGGCCACACGGCTAGGTAATTATTAAGTGTCTGAGACCGGATTTGAACCCAGGTACTCCTGACTCCAAGGCCGGTGCTCTATCCACTGCGCCACCTAGCCCCCCTGCCACTAGTCTTAAGGGCTTTAATCTCATTTGTCCCATGAAGGACTTCCGAAGAACAGAGAAAGGTCAGTGTAGTTTTCTTCCATATTTCTATAAGGCTTCTGCAGGAATCTCAGGAGAAATAGGTTCCAAGCAGTTAGATGGCACAGTGGATGGAGTGCTAGGCTGGCATCAAGAAGTCCTGAGCTAGCTGGGTGACTGGGACAAGTCACTTAAACACTCTTTGTCTTAATCCACTAGAGAAGGAAATGGCAAACCATTCCAGTGTCTTGGCTGGGGTCATGGAAGAGATAGACACAACCAAACAACAAATTCCTCTGTTTGCCTCAGTTTCTTTCACTGTCAAATGGAAATAATAATAGCACCCCTCCCCCCAGAGTTGTTGTAAGGATGAAATGAGGGGAGAAAAATAATTTATCTTAAAGGGACAAATATCATGAAATTCCAGTTTATTTTTCCTTCTTGGCTTGTGTGGAATGGGAGAGGACGACATGGGGTGTTTTACTTCTTCCTAGCTGGCCCACAGCAGGAGGTCACTTTTCCTTCTCCTCTCTTCATTCCCCTTTTCCTTTCAGGACTCTGTTTTGTGTTTAAGTAAATAACTTTTACTGCATGAAGGCAGGACCACTCAGGATTTTTCCACAGAGAGGATAACAGTATTTGTGGCTCCCTGTGTTCTCTGCCTGTTGGAAAAGAAGGAAGGTCTGGAAGTCTGGAGAATGGAAAGAATTCAGAGGAATAACATTGCCTTCAGTGTGTATGGTACTTTACAATTTTTGCAAGACCTCTCTTATCTCATTGGATCTCAAATGTGAAAGGGTAAGCAAGGGATAGATCTGCCCATATGTTTGTCATAGAATTTGATAGTCAGGGGTATGCTGGTAAATGTTTGACAATCAAGTGTTTTTTTTCCTTCCTATTTCTCTCTCTTTTCTTTCTCTCTCCCCTTAACTTGCCCTTCACATAATATAAGCTTATATATGTGCACATACACACATAGATGTCCTGTCAATCCTTCCACATCATGACTTTCCCTATTGAAGTTTAAATATATTGTGAGTCAGCATTAGAAATGTAATAGGAATTTTTTGGGAGTTTTACAGAAGCCATAGACTACACTGGAAGACTAGCATTTGACAGAAAAAAGTTTAGAAACTCAGAAATGCATAATATATATAGATATAGATATAGATATATAGATAGATAGTATAATATCAACCCCAATTTTATAATAAGGTACTGTAAACACCCCATAAAAGAAAAAAGAAGAAATTCAGATTTCTTTTTTGGTACCAAGGAAAGACCAAAAAATTTTCTAGAATTTTTCTGGCTGCCATTGCTGCATTCCTAACCTCCTTGATATGGAAGGGATAACTGTGTGTGTGTGTGTGTGTGTGTGTGTGTGTGTGTGTGTGTGAGAGAGAGAGAGAGAGAGAGAGAGAGAGAATGATGTTTGTCCACCGTTCTCAAAGAAGACCATGACATCAGGTAGGTGATGTCATGGCAAACAAGAGAATTGGATTTGTCACCAGCCTCACTTTCTCCTCTGGAGTCATCTGGGTCCAGTGGCTGGATATGTATCAGGACCACTGGACATGTCCCTGGATGTATACACACATATGTGTGAGTATATACATACAAATACATGCATCATCCAGGACACACTTTAAAGTTTAATCTGTATTATTCATATTTTCTCCATTACTTTTCTAAGTCTAGTCTCAACAAAACAATCAGCCAAGCCTTGATTTGTAGGATGGCCAGATTCTGCGGCATAAATCCTCATTGAAGTTTAGCCATTGAAGAGCCCGTTTGATCTGATGCCATCCTGCCCCTAATCCAACTCATAATGAAAGGAATCTTTGTCATAGCTTACTTGATAAGAGGTCATCTAGCTTCTGGGAGACCTCCAAGGAAGGGGAACCCTCACCTCTTAAGGCAGCCCATCTAATTTAAGCATCCCTTGAAATTTTCTTAGATTGCACAGTGGATAGAGCACTGGCCCTGGAGTCAGGAGGAAAGGAGTTCAAATCCAGCCTCAGACACTTGCCGCTTACTAGGTGTGTGACTTTGGGCAAGTCATTTAACCCTGATTACATTTCCAGTTGTCCTGATTCATATCTGGCCATTGGACCCAGATGGCTCTGGAGGAGAAAGTGAGGCTGGTAACTTAAAACAGCTCACCCCTCACTCAAATCCAATTCATGTGCTTGTCATGACATCACCTCCCCTTTGTCATGGTTGTCGTGGAGAATGAAGGACAAAAAATCATCAATATCAAGCTGACATTTGTTCTATGACAACTTAAATCATTGTTCCTTTTGTTGAATCATTTTTCAGTTGTATCCAATTCTTTGTGAACCCATTTGGGATTTTCTTGGCAAAGACCCTGGAGTGGTTTGCCATTTCTTTCTCAGTTCACTTTACAGATGAGGAAACTGAGGCAAACAGTTAGGTGACTTGCCTAGAGTCACAGTCTAGTATGTGTCTGATGCAGAATTTGAACTCAGGTCCTACTGATTGCAGGTCCATCTGTATCCACTGAGCTACTTAACTGCCCCTCCTCATTTGTAGAGTACTGATGACCACTCCTAACTCTTAGATTATCTGAGAGAATCAATGAAAAATAAGTGAGAGAATTAATATTACACACACAAATACACAACACACATATTATTTGTATGATTGTTAATTTATTTAAGATGCCCTCCTATTGGATGTTAGTTTGTAGGCTATCTTAAGAATTTTTCTTCCCAAAAGAAAAAGAAATGTAAGTCAGCATGGTGCCCATTATAGTGTTAACAGAAGGAGAACCAATCTTAAAGTTAGGAAAACTTGGGCTTGGATACTGAATCTAGCATAGATTGGTTGTGACCCTGGTCAAATTACTTCAATCTCTCTGGGTCCCTGGCAATGCCAAAGTTATATATTGAGAGAGAGAGTGATGTCCATTGGAAGAAGTATATAGAGTTGACTATATTAAGAAAATTCCAGGTCTGATCGTCTGTCCCTATAAATCAATATTGTGGCTACCTATTTAAGTGAAGGGACTAAGGAAGGTCTTTCAAAAATGACTTCTGTGAACTTTTGGAAAATGCCAGATTCCTCTAATAACTTAGGAGGAGATTACTTTTCTTGCTTTAGGTCTATATCATTGGGAACAATTGAGGAAACAACCAAGGTAGCAGAGGAAAGCTAACCTAGCATTGGGAATTTTGCCACAGAAAGTCTGTTAACAAGGGCAATTAGGAGTTATACACGATGCATTCCATCTTTTCTCCTAGGAAGGTGTCATATAGGTTCTTTTTTTTTATATCTTCTTAGTGAACCCTTAACTGATATTTTATTACTGAAACTGATTAAAGCATTTCAGGGAATGATGAATCCCTTATCTTATTATGTGGAGTAACAAGCAGATAAAACTTCCAAGCTAAATTGATTGAGTAAATATATAACTAAATAAATAACTTAATGATTAACCTGAAGCCATTGGTAAACTACAGTTATGATGGTCTTTTACTTAGATTTAAGCATCCCATCTCCCCTTTTTTAAGAGTCATATAGATGTAATTTGATGTGGAAAGAATCTTGAATTAAATATCTCCTCTTAACATCACATCAATTTGGAAATGATTTCTCCCTCTGAGCTGTAAGGATAATTGGTTCCTGGTTGTTGGCAACCCCTTGTAGAGATAATTAGTCTGGAACAACCTCAGAAGTTAATGAAAGTAATCAAAGAGAAAATGACAGTAGTCATTCATGTGGAAATGGAAGAGAGGGACGTTGGCCTGTGAACTGTTGCCAGGTGGGAATTCTAGGTTTTGTGCCCATCTCTTTCCAAAAAAAAAAAAAAATTAAAAATTTAAAAAAAGATTTGTTGTACACATGGATAAGAGAATTAAAGGTAGCTGTAAACATGGCCATATCTAGAACTTTCCAAGTTTAAAAGAGTTACCTATCTTTTCCCCAAAAATCTACTTGGGATTTGGGGTAGAGAGGGAAGTACTAGTTTGATTTGCTATCCTGGGCTAAGCCCTTCTCTGTTTTTTAAATGTTTTATTGGCATTTTTAATAAAAGTGACAAAATTGCCACTTCCTAATGCCTCTTCCCTCTCTCATGGGCAAACAAAATAAACAGTTAAGCAAAGCAAATGACCAGGTTTGACAGTATTTCTCTCTGCTACTATTTTTCTACTGGGAGGAATATTCCATCAACCAGTCAACCACTGTGAGAATGCCACAGTGGAGGGGGCCAGTGTTTCAGGCCCATGATAATCAACTGGCTTGGTCCAGTTTGAAGTTTGACTGGGCCTACTTGGGGAACTCTACCTGATAGCTTCAGTAAAAAACTTATTGATCAACTGGAGCTTTGAAAAAGGATGAAAAATCACATTCAGAGCCCCACAGAAAAACATAAGCAAAGTGGTATATTTTCACATAGGATCTCATCCTGAACTACTCTTGTATTACAATAGGACAAGATAATTGTGGTAGATGCTTATAATGGAACTGTGAAATGTAAACAAATATGATAAATAAATCATAAATATTTGCAGGCCACTTAGTCCAACTCCTTCATTTTACACATAGGAAGCTGAGACCCAGACAAGTTAAGTGGCATGTAGATTATTATTTTTATTATTATTATTTTTATTATCATTATCATCATCATCATCATCATCATTATTATTATTATTTTAATAGGGAAGATGGGACCTGTAATATCAATAAACACCATCATTGCTTATGCACCCCCTTAACTTCTCTCAAATTTAAATGTCTTGGGGCGGTTAGGTGGCACAATGGATAGAGCACTGGCCCTGGAGTCAGGAGCACCTGAGTTCGAATCCGGCCTCAGACACTTAATAATTACTTAGCTGTGTGACCTTGGGCAAGCCACTTAACCCCATTTGCCTCGAAAAATCCTAAAAAAAAAAAATTTAAATGTCTTAAGAGACTTTTACCTGAGCCAAAGGGACTTATCTGGGATCACTCAATCATCGGCTGCTCTGGGATTTGAATTCGGATCTTTTTTTTATTTCTGAGGCTAGGTCTTTAGCTATTTTCGCAGTACTACTTCACTGATAAATGGAATTTTAATCCAGGTCTTCTGACTCTAAACCAAGGATTTAATAAGATCATATACAAAGTGCTTGTCAAATGTCAGGTAGTTATATTCTATCTATAACTGCAGCTACCTATTTCTGCAAAACAAGATTCTCATCAGAGTAGAAAATAATATCTTCCCAGTCCTAATTTAGACTGTTCCAGTTCTTTTACTTTTATGATAAAAAAATTTCTCATCATAATTTCCTGTCTTTCTATGTCTTTCCCATACCTTCTTCTAAAGTTGTTCTTGCTGTTCACTCAGACCACCATCCCTACACTGACTTTAAACTGGTGTTCAATGAAATCCCTGATCCCTACATCCCAGGGATATGCTAGAGCTAACTGGAATGCCTCTTCCTTCTACCCCTTGAGCTGAGGACCCTTCCTCCTGCATGAGCAGATTCAAGTTTGAGCTGCCTCTAGCATACCCCGCCCTTATAACTCCGACCAATCCTTCTCTACTCATACCCTTGAAGTTTTATTTTTCTTTCCTTTTTTTTTTTCTTTTGCAATAGTGGGAGATGGGCAGCAAGGAAGGATAGTGATAGGGTACTCTCCCAACAATGGAAAGAAAAGCTCACTCAGGCATCTCCTTTTCTTTTTCTTTTTTTTTTCTCTTTTCTTTTCTTTTCTTTTCTTTTCTTTTCTTTTCTTTTCTTTTCTTTTCTTTTCTTTTCTTTTCTTTTCTTTTCTTTTCTTTTCTTTTCTTTTCTTTTCTTTTCTTTTCTTTTCTTTTCTTTTCTTTTCTTTTCTTTTCTTTTCTTTTCTTTTCTTTTCTTTTCTTTTCTTTTCTTTTCTTTTCTGTAAAAAAGAAACAGAAGGAAGGCCAAACAAGACAACTTTGAAAGCTCTCAATTGCTCTTATATACTTAAAAAGAAAAGTGAGTTGAATGTACATAATCAGAAACTTGAAATTTCATGTGAAGTCCTCTTTTTCTGTTCTAGTTTTTTGCAAATGTCCATCAGATTTGGGTTGTGAAATTCAGAATAAGAATTCAAATACATACACACACACACACACACACACACATATATATATATATATATAGCCTTGATTCTCCCCTGACTTTTCAAATAGTTTTACCCCTCAATCATCTTCACCTTTGTCTAATCGTTAATCTCTTATTTTTTATCTCTCCCTAACTGTTGCTCCCTTCTTACCTGATTAGAAAGAAGCCCAAGTCTTTCTATCTTACTTTCCTCTTCATAGTTAAACCCCTTTCCTCAACCTTTGGTAATCTGGTTTTTGACCTCTTCACTCAACTGAAACTGCCCTCTACAAGTAACCAGTGGTTTCTTAATTGCCAAATCTGTTGGTCTTTTCTGGAAAGGCCTTCCTTCTTTACCTTTCTGCCTCATTTGACTCTGTTGGCCAACATCTTCTGAATGCTTTCTTTTATGGGTTTTTGATATACTGTTCTTGTTTATTCTCTTAGTTGATTATTTTTTTTTAGTCTCTTTGCTAGTTCATTCATCTGATGTTCCTTCCTGTAGATCCAGCCCAGTGTTGTATCTTAAGCTCTTTTCTCACTATGTATTTTCTCACTTTGTGACCTCCTTAGCTCCCATGGGAGTAATTATCATCCTCTGTAGAAGACTCCCAGATCAAAATATCCAGCCCTTATCTCTAGTATTTTTTCAGTTGTTTGACTCTTTATGAACTTGTGGACTAAAACAAGCCAATGTAGTCTATTGAGGTTTTTTTTTTTTGGCATTTCCTTCTCAGTGGATTAAGGCAGAGGTTAAATGACTTTATATATCTACACACACACACACACACACACACACACACACACACACACACACACACACACTCCATGCATACTTCTTTCTATGAATTCAGATAGCATCTTTCTTCATATGTTCTTTATAGTTAATTTAGGTATTTATAAGTCAAAATATCTTAGTGGTTATTCAAACTATTGTTATTACTATATACAGTGTTCTCTTGGTTCTGCTCATTTCGCTCTTCATTTTTCATGACAATCTTTCTATGTTTTTCTAAGATCATTGACCTCATGTTTATTATAGAATAGTAGTTTTCCATCACAATCATAGATCACAATTTGTTCAGCCATTCCCCATTGATAAGTATTCCATAGATAATTCATATGTGTCTAAAATAATTTAATATCTTCCCTCTACCTCCAAAATGAATCTTTCTGAACTATTTCTGCTCTTTCCTCTCCAGATTCTTAATCTTTTTTTTCCCCTTTGGCATAACAGTATGACATCATATTCATATACAACAGTTAGTAAACTCATTACCTTATTGAGAAACACCTTTATTTCCAATGAGTATATTTTGTGCATATGTGTATTTGAGATCTTTTTATCTGTTCTTGAAGTCTTTAATGACTGCCCAGTATATATGTGTGTGTTTGTGTGTGTGTGTGTGTGTGTGTGTGTGTGTGTGTGTGTATAAAAATAAGATTTAAGGATATGTATAGTTAATTTTTTTTTTCTATTATACTTTCAAGTGTTTCCCAGAATGGTCACAGTTCTACTCACAGTATATTGGAATGTTTTTTTTTTCTGTCATCTTTTTCAGCATTTATCATTTTTATTCTTAGTCTTCATCAATCAGAAACTTAGAGTTGGCTTAATTTAGCTTTATCTTATTACTGATATGGAACATTCTTTCATATGGCTCTTTATAAGTTACTTTTCTTTTTTTCAAAAATTACTTATTCCTATCCTTTGCAGAGTGTCTCTTGTTCATATATATTTGTATTAATGATGTATCTGTTCATAAGATAAATTATTCTATAATTTCTTATTTTTAAAATGGGAATTAGAAAGCCTAATGAAGATAAGTGAGTGATATATCTTTACTTTAGGGATCTGTGAGTTCATTAAGGAGGGTATTCCCTTTTTAAAGTTGGGTTTTGATTAGGGTCTGTAAAGTACCCTAATAATTCTCATATAGTATTTTAAATTTACTAAAGTGCTTTCCTTCTCAACCACCCTGTGACTTGTTATCCTTGTTTTACAGATGATAAAATTGAGACTTGTAGAATTACATGATTTGCTTCTGTTCAACAACCAGAGGGGCTCAGAGGTGGCATTCAAATGCAGGTCCCCTGACACTACATCTAATGCTTTCTTTTTTCCATGCTACATTGAACTAATTCTCAATATTGCATGTGTTATTCAAAGAATAAAAGATTGAAGTAAGATTAGCATTCTCTATGCTAACCATATTTTTTTTTGTTCTATTGGAAGTTTGTAATTTGGGTTATTTTATTAATTTTTTTTTTTTTGGCAAGGCAATGGGCTTAAGTGGCTTGCCCAAGGCCACACAGCTAGGTAATTATTAAGTGTCTGAGGTCGGATTGGAACTCAGGTACTCCTGACTCCAGGGCCCGTGCTCTATCCAATGCACCACCTAGCTGCCCCGGAGGTTTATAATTTAAAGGATCAGTCTCATATCTTCTGACTTTATCTCTCTCCATCTACTACAGCACCAGTGGTGGAACCATATCCTCTAAGGGACACAGGTGAAATCTGGGTAAATTTCCCAGAGGGTCCTTGAGATTTTGCTTCTACCACTTTAAAGCCTGACTTTTCACTTCATGTTTCTTTTGAATCTTTCCAGATTGTGAGGAAAGTAGAACTAAAACATAGAAACAAAGGTCAGATTCCCTTTGGGGGAATTCCTTTTTGGACATAGTTCAGACCTTTAACAGAAAATTAGAAGTGACTTTTAGAAAAAATCCCCTTGTGGTTGTAGTAGAGTTGGGAATTACCTTGGTGTAGGGGTCCAGATTTTGATTATGATTAATCTTCTATGGGTAATATCAGTTAAAGATTATTGACCATTATTATCTGAACATGGAAAAACATTTTCTATTTTGGGAGAGGAAAGAAGTCAGAGACATGTTTATCTTATCAAGCTCATAGTCTGTAATGTGCCATGAAAAGACTAGTGGGGGGGAGATAGGATAACTGTACTCATGTATTTGAAGGGCTGTCATGTACGAGAGAGAGAGATTAGATTTATGATGTTGGGCCCCACAGGGTAAAACCAGGAGCAGAGACTAGAAATTTGAGGTGAACTATATTCAGATTTGATTGATGTTAGGAAAAAACTTCCAAATGATTGTAGCTGTTCAGGAGCTGAATGTGTGTAGGGTAGCTCATCTTTTGAGGTCTTCAGCTAGGATGTTTGATTATGTCAGATTTCTTATGCTGTCCAGTCTTGATTAAATGAGGTCTATTAAAATTTTGTGATTCTATGAGAATACCTTTCTTCGTCCCAAAATGGAATGTTATTTCCAGAGGTGATAGGTTCTCTTTTCCTGGAGATCTTTCCAGAGGAGAGATGACCACGTACTGGGGATTTTGCCAAACTCGGTCTGGTGAAACTTGTAGACCCCTTTTCAGAATCATGCCTTTAAATGAAATAAGTAAAATATATGGAACTTTAAAGGAAACCAAAGGTTGATGAAAATAAAGTTAATGTTTTCCTATCTAAATTCATGGATTCTCTTACATCTATCCATGATCCCCTGAGTTGTCCCTGTGAGCCCAAGATTAAGAATCCTTGATCTAGAAGATTGTTAGGGATCCCCTGCTTCTCCAAAACTATGGTGGTCTTGTGAACAGCTGCATATCTTGTGAACAAGTGTGTATCACCACTGTAAATCGGACAAGAGAGCCAGCATGATAGGTTGGAGTAAAGGGTGGACCTTGGAGTCAGGAAGACTAGTGGTGAAGTCATCCTTCTGACAATAACTTGCTGGTAACTCTAATCAAGTCATAGCTTTTTAATGCCCTCAGGGAACTGGAATATTACGGAGGAGTTCTCCCTGCCAATGAAATCACAGATGTGGACCCAAAAAACAAGCTTGGACACTATTTTCTGAACCCCATATATTCTATGAGGAAGGATGCTCTTTTAAAAGACTATGTTCTTTTGGGACTATTACTAGACTGTATGATTGCTATAAGTGTATGGGAACCTGGAAAACTGGAGGTTGAAAGAAGAGAATTTTCAAGCTGTTGTTAATACTCTTCAAAGGGGGTTGATTATTCCCAGAAACATTTTTTGGTTAAACCTATTTGGGGGGGGATGGGGAGGGAGAAAGGGAATTAGATAAAAAGGGAACAGTGGGTAAGGCTATGGCATGTTTGTGTGTGTGTGTGTGTGTGTGTGTGTGTGTGTGTGTGTAATAATTTAAGAGAAATAAAATTTTCCCCATTTGATTATATATCATATAAGCTAAAAATTGATTATGAACATTTATTTACTATGTAAATTCAGTAAGGTAAAGAGGGCTCAAAGTGGATTATTATGGTTGAACATCTGCTGGTCTGAATTCATGCTTTTAATTAAAGCTCTGTATGAGCTTGGGTCTCATGCATACTTAAAAAAACCTGATTTAAGTTCAGAAAGGCTGCTACAGCTGTAGATAACTTCCTTTGCTGCCAGAGACTTTATGGACATTGTACAATGAAAAGAAACCCAGGTCTAGTTACTTTTTGGTTTGTTCTCTACTCTTAGTGGAGATCATGAAAATCACAATCCATAGAGAGGAAGTTTTAGGAAAATTAAAATGTTAAGAATGATTAACTTATCGTGATTTACAGGATATGGATCTTTTTTTTTTTAACCTCTTTCAAGAGAAAGAAAAATGGGGGGGAACAACATTGAAATTAAAGCTCTGTTTGTTTCCATATGCTTTGGCTTCACTTCCCCTCGAAACTACATTTGGGAGTTATTTGTAATAGTGGTTTAAAAAAAAAAGAAAGAAAAAACAAGACCTTGCTCTGCACTTGCTCCTTCCTCAGAGCCATTTTATACAGAGAATGTATACAGGGCTAAGGAATGCTATTGCCCCTTGGTATGAGATAATCTCCCAGGGAAATCGACTCTCCCAATCTGGTTTGGTTTTGTTGTTTTGCTTTTTCAAATCATGAGTAACTTTAAGCTTACATTCCATAAACATAACTCATGCAGCCGTTAATCTAATTTCTTGGGCCTTTCTCCTGCTGGTACTGATTAAAAATCAGGGCTTAGCTTTTACCTTGGAAAAATTCTTGGCAGTATTTGAATCCTTTGGTCTTCAGAGAGGCTTGTGAAGACAGAAGAAATAGTTTTCCTGGCTTCCTAAAATTCCAGAAGCATTCTGTTGTCTTCTTTCCACACTGATGAATCAGATACTAAGGGCAGTGAGATGGAAAGATTGGAACATCAATATTTCCAGTTTCTGTTTCAGGTATGGTTTAGTTAAAAGTCATTAGATCTCCATTTCCTGCCCATCATTTAACTCAAATGAGATCCTGTGTAAAAACAGACTTTATAAATGTTGAAGTGATGAAGTGTAGTTGATAAGATAGCTGACCCTGGAGTGAGGAAAGTCTATGTTCTCAAACTTCTCCCTGACCCATCCCCTTCTTCAGTCCATTTTATAGATGAGGAAATTGAGACAAACAGAATTAAGGTTGTATCTTTATGTAGGTGTTTAAACTTCTAATACCCTAGACAGTTTTTTAAGACAGAGAAGGTGCCAGGGTGAATGGGGTGGTTGATATGAAGCTACAAGTTATGTGATACCTGCCCACTGCAAGGCATTAAAAATGAGTCAAAAAGACTGGTGTTTGGTGAGTGTGAGATGACAAATAAGGAGCTATGAAGAAGTAAAGGATGTCATAAAACACAGATGATTAGAAAAGAAGGGCTGATCCACATATTGGGTATTATTCCCATTTTACATTCAAGGAAACCAAGATTGACTTACTTGTTTGTTATTGTTTAATTATGTCTGTGACCCACTTTTGCGGTTTGTTTGGGGGTTTTTTTGGTAAAAATATTTCAATGGTTTGTCACTTCTCCAACTCATTTTATAGATGAGAAAATTGTGACAAACAGGATTAAGAGATTTTTTCCCAGGATTATACAGCTAATAAGTGTCTGAGGCAAGATTTGAACTCATGGAGATGGGTCTTCCTGATTCAAAACCTAATGCTCTATCCACTGTGCCTGTATCTGAGGTCAGATTCAAACTCAGGTTCTCCTGCCTCTGAGCCCAGTGATCTACCCACTGTGCCACCTAGCTTCCCATTTTATGCTAGGGATGCAGTGCATAGTATATAGGAATTTGTAAAGTGGTACAGGGCTGGGCAAAGTGGGAGAATGTCAGGTGAATCAGATACATGAGGGAGAATAGCATGAGATAAACCCAGAATGATAAGTTGTAGAGAGCCTGGAATTGCCAGCATTTTGTAACCCCAGAGTTGGAAAGGGTTCAGAGGATTTCAGACCAGAAGGAACTTCAGGGACCACATAGTTCCCTCTTTCAGATCAGGATTCTCCTTTGAGTCCCAGAGAGCAATCATCCAGTCTTTGAGCCCTCCAAGTGATGGGACATCCATTGCCCCTAGGATGAGACCATATTACTTTGGTACATATTACTCTCTAATAGTTGATAGTTGTTAATAGATTGACCTGAAATTTATCTCTTTGCACCTTCATAGGATCATAGAACTAGAGCTGGAAGAGAATTCAGATACTTTCTAGTCCCTACCCCCCCTCATTTTTACAGATAAAGAATTGTAACTTTATTCTTAAACCTAACCCTTGTTCCAAACTTCTCTATTTCTTCTGAGAGCACCACCATCCCATTTGTCAACCACATTTATCTATCAAATGAATCTAGTTCTACCCTCTTTTACCAAACAGAACAAGTTTTAAGTCTTCTGCATGATAACTCTTAAAATACTTTAAGATGAATGTATGTCCTAAACTTTTAACTCCTGGATAAACATCCCTTGTTAATGTTAATAATAATGATGATGATAAAAAATAACATAACAGTTAATATTTATATATCACTTTTCATGTGCCAGTGACTATTTTAAGCACTTTACAATTATTATCTCTTGATCCTTAAAACAATCCTGGAAGATATGTACCATTAAAAATAGTATTTTATTTTTAAAAATTACATGTAAATAGGATTTTAACATTAATTTTTAGATAAAAATTTTAAATTCCATGTGTATAAAATTTTTTCTTCCTACTTTCTAAGAAGGTAAATAATTTATAGATTGTATATGTATAATAACATAAAACCTATTTCTATAGCAGTCATGTTATGAAAGAAGAAAAAACAAAACAATCACAGTTTGCAAAAGAAAAAAGCCAGGAAAAAAATAAAGTGAAAATAGTATGCTTCAATCTTTCTCTAGATGTAGATAACATTTTATCAGAAGTCTTTTGTTGTATTGTTGAGAAGAGCTAAGTCAATCATAGTTGATCATCACAGTGTTATTGTTATTATATGTAGTGTTTTCCTTATTCTGTTCATTTTACTTTGCATCAGTTCATGTAAGCCTTTTCAGGATTTTTTTTGAAATTCACATGGTCATCATTTCTTATAGGATAGTAGTATTCTGTTACATTCACATACCACAAGTTGTTCAGCCATTCCCCAGCTGATGAGCATATTTTCTCAATTGCCAATTTTTGCCACCATAAAAAGAACTACAAATATTTTTGTTTAGTAGGTTTTTCCTTTTTTATGATTTCTTTGGGATATATTCCTTGTAGTGGTATTGCTGGATCAAAAGGTATGCACAGTTTGATGGAGAAACTGAGGCAAGCAGGTTAAATAACTTGTGACACTGCTGGGGCATATATGAGGCTGAATTTGAATTCAGGTCTTTGTGACTCCAGGCCTAGCATTGTTTTCATTGTACTATCTTAAGTTTTAGAAGTTGAAGGGCTCTTAGAAGATCTTAGAAATCAACTTGTCCAACTGATGCTCATATGAATTGATTTCTAGTCCTCTGACCAACCTAGTTTTGCCTTCTCTGGAAAATTCCATTTTTTTTTTTTTTTTTTTTTGCAAGGCAATGGGGTTAAGTGGCTTGCCCAAGGCCACACAGCTAGGTAATTACTAAGTGTCTGAGGCCGGATTTGAACCCAGGTACTCCTGACTTCAGGGCTGGTGCTCTATCCACTGTGCCACCTAGCTGCCCCTGAAATATTCCATTTTGTCCATAATTTTGCCTAAAATGGATACTGAGTTTGTACTTTATCCTGGAGTTTCTGAACAGTTAGTAAAAGATCTTTTGGAGCAAGGGAATAAGTAACATGATCCTACTTGTGTCTTTAGAATATTTTAGCTCTGCTATGTATGGAAGGGTGGATTGGAAAAGTGGGTGGAGTGGGTAGAGCAAGAACTGGAGCAGAGAGTGGTAGGTGGTAAGGCTGCTAAAGACTAGGGAGGTGAGAAAGATAAAAGGGATGTTGTAGGGGGAGGAGCTCAGGCCTTGGCAATGATCTTTCTGCTGCCTTGCTAGCTTATAAAATTGAAGCAGTAACTAAATTTAAAGCAATAGGAGACTTATTTGGGAGTGAGAGTTTACTCCCACCATAGTCATGTGATCTTGCCAAATTTCTCTTTTTCAAAACTTTTTTCTCTCCCTGCTCTTTCTCTACTCTGTTCTACAGGGAACTGAGAGGGTGTTTGTGTGTGTGTGTGTGTGTGTGTGTGTGCTATATATATCAAACAGTTACTGACTGTATTTGATTCATGAAACAAATATTCACACATATAATGTACATTATATCAATGTATATATATTCATATAGTGTAACATGAAAATTATAAAATATACATATTTGTATTTTATAGTATATTAATAGTGAACTAATATATTTGTTCCAAGGATTTTATATATATAAATACTATATAAAGACTTTATATGTGTTCTTCTCTCTCACAAATTTTTTTGATAGAAGTATCAACTTTCTAACCAGTAAAAAGTAAAAAACAAAAAAGCAGAGGATCTGATGATAATACATGTCATATGGATAGGTAATCTCGTTGATCAGTTTGAGCTTTAGGATGAGAAAGGTAAGAATTTGTTCAAGTGTGTTCTGTAGAAAGTATTTATGCCTGTGGTATCTGGGTACTTTTTAGAGTAACTTTGTGGTTTAGGAACTGGGGACACTGTGTTCTCTGAGACCTTACTTGATGGCCATGCTCCACAATCTTAATTGCTCTCTAGTTGTAATCCATCCCAGTAGTTTTAGGTGTTTTTAATCACTGGTATTGCATTGTTCATAGACATTTTTTTCCTTTTCTTTAAAAGAGTTCACATTTGTTTAGGGTTTAATGGAGGTCATTGGTGTTTGAGAGTGACATTATCTTCCAAATCTGAAAGAATGATCTCCTGGCTCGTAAAACAGCCATTTTCCTAGCCTAATCTTCTCAAACTCAATTTATTCTGAGGGAGTTCCATTCAGATTGCCTCATTGAGAGAGTAAATACTGTGTTCTCCAAGTAGCCATGTTGAAAATCATAGGCCATTTTATTTTTTGGTTTATTTATTCACCTATTTATTTAGGTTTTTACAAGGTAATGGGGTTAAGTGGGACTTGCCCAAGGTCACACAAGCTAACTAATTATTAAAGTGTCTGAGGTCAAATTTGAATTCAGGTCCTCCTGACTCCAGGGCCAGTGCTCTATCCACTGTGCCACCTAGCTGCTCCAGGCTATTTTATTTTTTAAAAAGTGACTTGCTTTGGTAGGAGGGTTATGAGTTCCAAGATTCATAGGGAAAATCTTTTCAGAAACTTCCTATGTAGCCAGATTGCCACTGGACTGCAATGATTCTGGAGCAAGCCTGATGACTTCTCAGCTCTGCCACACTCAAATCCAACTCACATTCAAGTCAAGGCATCACACTGTTGATTTCATTGATCCTCTTCAAAAACGAGGGACAAACAAAGGAAGCTTTTCTTCTTTTTTGAAATTTCTATTTTATTTTTTTTATTGTGAACTTAAACATTAAAGATGGGCATTTTGATTGATAGTACATGAAACTGAATCTTTTTAAAAGTGTATAATAAGCTGAACTTGTAACTTTCAAAGCAGTCATGCTTGTCATCAATTATTTCTGGGCCTTTTGTTCTCCTTTCACATTTTTTTGAGGAAGGAGAACCATATTCCTATCCTTCAACTTTTTCCCCCACCCATAATTGGGGGAAAAAAAGAAAAGTTTAACAGACACATATGGTAAAGTGGAACAAATTCCCACATTGGACACATCCAAAAATGTATAACAAAGAGCTTTCCTTTGAAAATTCTGGTCAGTTGCCTTCCCAGCCATCTCAATTATTTGTGACCATTTGAACTGCTCACTTAATCAACAGCTGTATGATTATAACTTTCTGGTTCCTATAGGCCAGTGTGAAAATTCTTGAGAGGTGAAGGAAGCTTATTTGGGGAAACCAGAGATATTCTATGCAGGCCATGATAGCCTGGGGATTTGAACTCTGTATCCTACTTTCTCTGAGAAATTACTGATGTTGCCAGGAAAATGAAAGTGATAAACCCTAAAATGCATTGGATTATTAATTTGCCCATATAAATCTCTTTCAGAACTGGTTTTCTCTTTCCTTGAATGTTGACATTTTTGTGAATACAAAAGTCATCTTAAAGCTTCATGAGCAAGAATTGAGAAGTTGGTTCTCACAGAGGTGCTTAACTTGTCCTTGAACTTGGGCTTTAAAAATAGTATTTCAGTATAATAATTTTCTTTTTGTAATCTGATGAGTTTTATTTTATACAGTTAAAAATATTATTCTCATAATTTATTTTTTTGCCAAAGGAGTTCATGTCACAGAAGAAGTTCAAGAACCTTACATCTTTCCCAACTTTGAGTGAAATGTCAACTGGGAATCATTTCAAGTACCTAAAGTAACTTGAATTAACTGCTAATAAAATGAAAAGGCTCTGGACTTGAGAGTCAGACCAAAGTCTAGTACTGATTACAAATATAGTTAGTGTTCTGTGACCTCAGGACATTTCTCTTCTCTGCTGCACCTTATCTGCCTAATCTCACCGTCATAGAATGTTGGATTTAGTTGAAGGACCTCAGAGGTGATCTTAGATCAGTTTTACAGTGGAGGAAGTTCTAGTACTTGGAGAGGTTGATTGACCTGCCCATGGTGTCACCACTGTGCCAGGGTCAGGATTTGAAACTCAGACCCTTAATTCCAAATGCATCACTCTCCTGATATGGGATATATATATGTATATATATATTTAAATAATTTGTCATGAGCATGCTAATGTGTTCTTGGTGTTGGCTTGCAAAAAAAGAAATTCCCCTAAAACTAGTCATCTTAGGTAGGTTAAACATTTTGTTAGCAGTTTTGTCTATATTGAGTTGAACAGGGTGAAAACACAGGTGTGAGTGAAATTGGGAATCTACCAACAGAATCATTTGGTAAACAAATCCTTTTTCCATAGTGCATAAAGAAACTTCTGCTCAAATGAGACAAAATTATCAAATAGGAAGCTGGGGTTAGAAAGCTGACTTAGGGACTTAAATGTGTTCACATAAAACACATTTGTGTGTATATACATACATATGCATATATATATCCCTCTATTGACACATATATTCAAGCTGTAATAGTTAAAACAACACCAACTCTTTGGGAATACCTGCTATGTTTGCATATTTGTGTGAATATGAATATATATATATATGCAAAATTCGTCATATAATAATGACATTATGCATATTTATTATAGCACATTATATATTGTGTTTTATATCAGTTATAAGATATAGTATTATATAATTATGTGGTATACACATTCACATGCACACATATTTTCTATTATAAAACAAGAAGTAACCTAGAGTATTTCCTTTATAGGTAGTCAGCTGTAGATCTTACGAAGAGAAGACTTTTTTTTTAAAGCACTCTATAAATGCATGCTTCTTTTTGTTGTTGGTGTTTTGTTTTTGTTTTATTTTTGCAGGGCAGTGGAGTTAAGTGATTCTCTCCCAAGATCACACACCTAGGTAATTTATTAAGGTCTGAGGTCCTCCTGACTCTGGGCCGATGCTGTATCCACTGTGCCACTTAGCTGCCCCCTAAATGTTTGCTTCTTGATTGATTACAACACTGTTCTAGTTGACTAGAAGGTTGAGAATTTTTAGCCTTATGGATTAACCTAGCTCAAACAAGAACTCTTGGCCTCAGACACACACACACACACACACACACACACAGAGAGAGAGAGAGAGAGAGAGAGAGAGAGAGAGAGAGAGAGAGAGAGAGAGAGAGAAGGAAGTTAGGTCTTCCCCCAGGAGAGACATACTCTGTCATTAATTAGTTCATCCTGGATCTTCAAATCATACGTTCATTTCCATGGCAATACAATGCCTTGACTGTAGTCTCAATATCATGTTCAAATTACAGACCCACATTACTGATGGAAACTGTTTATAAAGAGATTCTTCTGCTATTTCTAATAATAGCTTCCTTTCCCTCCCCGCCTTCCCCCACTTGGACCAACTCCCAGACCGACCAGGCTTATGTGGAATTTTGCTCCTTAACAAGTAGCAAGTCATTTATAGTGAGGGTCCCTCTGATGTATGTTTTTCTTTAGTGGAACACTTGCTTTAACTTTTGGGAACATGTGGAACCCTAATAGATATAAATATGAAACATGGACTTTCTCCCAGTTTAGAATTGATTAAATCTAAACCATTTTCCTTCATTTTATTTTACTTTGTAATTTCTGGTTTTCTTTGGTCCTGGCATCCCTCCTCTCTGGCATGTTTGTCTTTCCACCCTACCTCTCCATCACTGATCCTCTATCTTTAGCTTTCTCTCTTTTGGGGGTCTGGAGGTTTGGCTGCCTTCTTTTCCAGAGTAAGCTCAATGGGGAGTCTAGCATTATTTCCAGCCCTCCCATTTCCTCTGATTATGGGGGCCCCCTGTGGTTTGCTCTTTGGCCAGCTTCATATTGCTAATTTCCAGGCACCTTTCCTTCCCTCCCCTTATCCCAGTTGTGTTATCATTACTTCTCCTAGTTGTGTAAAAACTCCCGTATCTTCTTCATTCTGCTTCTGTGGGTTGTGGGAGTGTGATTTCAAATTGATAGACTGTCATGGGAGGACCAGGGATAAACCTTGACATCTGTCCCTAAGAACATGCTTGGGAGAGAGTTACTTCCATCGGAATTACCTGGGTTAGGGGGTGGATCAGGGTGGAAATGCTGGGGAGTGCCATGTCTTTTTATCCAGTGTCCTGCCTTTTTCTTTTTATCTTGTGGATTCAATTCAGTTTTAATCACTTGACCTGACCTGTATTGCCCTGCTAGCTTGCCAGTCCTGTGAGCTATTTCTTATAGTTTTAGCTTTTTCCCTTTTACTGATAGAGGTGTCAGTTAATCAATACTTGTTTGAATGATTGTTCTAACACTTTAACTGAGTGAACTCAGGACCTCTTGAGGGTCTTATTGCTTGTTCGGTTGTCTCAGTCATGTCTGACTTTCTGTGACCTCATTTGGGATTTTCATGGCAGAGTTACTGGAGTGGTTTGCCATTTCCTTCCCCAGCTTATTTTACAGTCATGAAAACTGAGAAAAACAGGGTTAAATGACATATCCAGGATGTCATAGGTAGTAATTTTCTCAAGCTGATTTTGAACCCAGGTCTTCCTGACCCTGGCATCCCTCCTCTCTAGCATGCTTTTCTTTCCTTCCCACCTCTGCACCACTGATCCTCTGTCTTTAACCTCACTTTTGGGAGATCTGGAGGTCTGGCTGGCCCAGCACTCTCTCCATGTCACTTGGATGTCTCAAAAGAAAAGCAAGGAAGGCATTGTCACTGGATTGCAGGGTGCCTGTAGAGGGAGAGTAAAGTATAAGAAGACTGAAAAGGTAGAAAGGGGTAGGGTTATGAAACACTTTTAAAATCCAAACAAAATTTTGTATTTATTGCTGGAGGTAATAGAGAGGCATTGAAGTGAAATAAAAAAGGAGGATAACATGGTCTGATTTTTTCTTAAGGAAGACTAATTTGTTAGCTGAATGGAGGATGGATTAGAGAGGGGAATAATTGAGGCAAAGAGATTCACCAGCACACTATTGTAAGGGAATGAGAACCTGCCCTAAAGTGGTTGACAGCATGTAGGAGGGGAGAACACCGTGGAAGAGAGATACTGGGAAGATTGAATCAGCAGGACTTGGCAACAGATTGGATATGGGTAATGAGGGGGAGTGAAGACTGGATATAACACTTAGGTTTTGACTCTGGGTGACTGAGAGGGTGATGCTACCTTCAACTGTCAGAGGGTTAGGAAGAAAGGAGGGTTTGGAGACACAAGTCCTCTAAATTTCAGTGTCTTTAACTCTAAAATAGGAACAATAGTACTGGTGTCTAACAGGATTTGTGTGTGTGTGTGTGTGTGTGTGTGTGCACTTGTAAAGTATTTTTCAAATATTAGAGGGAAAAATATTTTGGCAGATCTACATTTTGACTGATCTACATTTTTTTTTAAGATCAAAGTAATGATTTTTAAAACAAAGAAAAAAGAGGTCTAGAATCTCTTAAAATTTTAAATAATTTCTTTACAGGTTTACCTAGACCTTTTTTGATTAACAAAACTTTCATTAACAAAAACTAGGAAGTTAGTAACTGCCACAACATAACCCCACATAGGGATGCCTTTTAATTTTCTAAAGTCTTGTTTTATGGGCCCTTTGTTTCAGTTGTACTGCTCTGGGACTCAGGTCATATAGTATTGCTATTACTGTGTACTATTCTGCTCACTTCACTTTGCATCAATTCATATGTTTCAGGATTTTTTGAAAACATCTTTTTCATCATTTCTTATAGCACTATAATAGCTTTAGTCATTTTTTTCAGTCAAATCTGACTCTTCATGACTCTATTTAGGGGTTTTCCAGCTCATTTTACATAAAAGGAACTGAGGCAAAAAGAGTTAAGTGACTTAAGTAAGTTTCTGAGGTCAGGTTTGAACTAATAAAGAGAAGTTTTCTTGACTCCAGTCCCTACACTCTATCCACTGAGTCACATAGTTACCCAGCACAATAATATTTCATTACAATTATACATTCACAACTTGATGGGTATCCCCTCAATTTCTGATTCTTTGTCATGAGGTTGTTTTTTTGTTGTCAAGTTGAGTCTCATTTGTTTAAATGAACATTTTTCTGGAAAGTTGATTTCACTTCTGGAAGGTTGGTGTTACACTTTCTTCTTTCTTCTTTTTTTTAAAGTTTTTTTCAAAGCAATGGGGTTAAGTGACTTGCCCAAGGTCACACAGCTGGTAATTATTAAGTGTCTAAGGTTAAATTTGAATTCAGGTCTTCCTGACTCCAGGGCCCATTCTCTATCCACTGCACCACCTAGCTTCCCCAGGTGTTACACTTTCTTCTAAGAAACTTCTAGAGATGACTTAAATATAACTTAAGTTGAGATTCATTGCATTGGGAACAGATTTCTCCAAACTCTGAGGTAGAGAGTGCAAATTAGTCAATATGATCATCACTTGAATAAAGCAATTTTTTTTTTTTAAAAAGCATTCAGATAGATTGTTTACAAAAGAGATAAACTTGTTGATACCATCAGGTATTCAAGGGCAGGGAGTATGTCTGTCTGACAGGTTATTCATGTTCCAGTGTTTTCAGTAAATGAGACAGGCCAATTTAGAACATTCGAACAAGGTGTGACGTGACTTGGTATATACTCTGGCCTCATTCTCAGAGGCATCATAATATTTTTGCTTGAAAAGAAATGGGTGTAACAGTGGTGTGTTGAAAATCATTTGGATATACTTAGAATTTTCCTACCTTACCTATTTAAGGATTCAGAATTTGAGAGACGCCCAGGCTTTCCCTGTTAAGGGACCAGAGTAGACTTTGTTGAGACCAGAGTAGACTTTGATCTTTCTCAAAGGGTTACCAGAACACTCCAGGACATTTAATGAAGTACATTGAAGGGAATAAACATGACTTTTTTTTTAAAGCTAAATCCTCTACTCCTTGCATGTCCCCATACTCTCCCTCCCCTCAACTCCCTAATATTTATTACTGTAAAAATAGTCAACCATGGACCAAGAGGATCCCTTTTTCCAAAATGTTGATAATCTCTTATCTTCTATTTATAGTGCTGAACATAGGGTAAGTACTCTACTGAAAATGTACTTAGGCCTATGTAGCTTCCTCATTTGGGAGGCATTGTATGACAGTGTTAAGAACTTTGGCTTTGGAGTCAGGTCCTGGATTCAAATGCTGTGTGACCTTTGGCAAATCATTTAGATACTTTAGACTATAAAATTAGGGGACTGGATTATATAGATACTGCCTTCTAGCCCTAGATTCATGACCCTATGATTTGTATGCTTTATTACTAAATAAAAGAAATTAGAAACAATGAAAAATGATTCTAGCCAGAGCAGCTAACTTTCAAACTTTGACTAACTAGAGGATTATTTTAAACTTCAAAGTATGTTAACAGCAAGAAAGTCTTGAAACCAATTCTAAAAATACCCTCGAAGTAGCAGCCATCAATAATGGGCCTGCATGACTAAAATTAGTGTATTTGCATTCTCTTTACTGGTTTTCTGAAGTCCTCTATGACCCCCTTTAGCCACTCAGCTTACTTTGGTAGTGATGTGCTCATGTCATCACTCCATATACTTACTAGAAAACCAAATGGACCTATGCCATTTATTAAGGAATTTTGAGAGACTTTAAAAAAAAGGAAATTATGGTGAACAGTATTCTAGTTTCTTTTTCATGAGATCTCTGTGAAATTTGAACCTTGACTGGCATAATCATTTTAAGTCAATCATTTAATAAGATGTTGCTTTCTTGCCTCACATGAAGGTTGGCTGAAATGGGTCTTGTCTGCTATTGTGGGAACCAGGTGTCCTTTAGAAGCTGATTCGGGGCAGCTAAATGACACATGAGATAGCACATCATCCCTGAAATCAAGAGGACCTGAGTTCAAAGCCAGCCTCAGATATTTATTACTTAACTAGCTTTGTGCCCTTGGGCAAGCCACTTAACCCCATTGCCCCACAAAAACAAAACAAACAAATTTAAAAAAAAGAGAAACTGATTCAAAGGTGATGTTCCTGGGAAGTTAGGATTTGTCTTACTTGTCTTACTTGAACCCAGAATTTGGATTCAGTAACTTGTGTGATCATGGGCAAATCAATTCAAATGCCTGCTTCTGTTTTCTCGGCTACAGAAAGACTTGAATGAGATAGCACTAAAATTTATGATCCTGTGATGGCTTAATATACTTTGCTGTTCTTTTAGCATAGGAGTTTTAGTCTTGTTTGAAGTAAAGTCAATGCAATAAAACCCAGCAAACCAAAGCCCAATTATTTCCCCTCATTTATTGTCGTCTAGTCGTTTTTTTTTTTTTAATCATATGCAATGCTTGGTGGCCCCATTTGGGTTTTCTTGGCAAAGATACAAGAGTCGTCTGCCATTTCCTTCTCCAACTCATTTTGTAGATGAGGAAACAAAAGGCCAACAGGATAAGTGATTTGCCCAGGGTTGCACAACTAGTATCTGAGGCCAGATTTGAACTCCCAAGGATGAGTCTTCCTGACTTCAGACACCAAACTATCCACTGGGCCACCTAGCTGCCTACTAATCTTTCCCTCATTGCACCAATCCAATGAACATTTAACAAATGCCTATTATGGGCCAATAACTGTGCTAATCTCTGGGGAATAAATTAATTAAAAAGTAAGAAGATTGTAAACTCTACTTTTCAAAATTTTTTTTTTCAATGAACGAAAGTTATTTTCTTTCCTTCCCATCCCGAAGACTTACCATATCATAATTTGTTCAGCCATTTGTTAGGCAATGGGCATCCTCTTAGTTTCCATTATTTTGATACCACAGAAAAGAGCTCTTTAAATATTTTCATACATATGCATCCTTTCCTTCTTTCTTTGATCCCTTTGAGGAATAGATTAACTGTAAGTTAAAATGTATGTATGGTTTTGAGTCAGGGATCCAAATTACTTTCCAGATTGGCTAGAAACAATTCATGGTTCCATCAGAAATATACATTAATATGCCTACTTTTAGGAGATCAGTGACAAAAACCCAACCTATCTCATGGGGAAAGAGGTCTTAGAGATTGTCTGTTTCCAACCTTTTTATTTTACTTTTGAAGAAAGACACATGCACATGAACAATTTCAAAAAAAAAATTATGGGATTAGTATATGCGCTGATTGCCTACATTGAAAAGTTGAGGATCCTAGCAGAAAAGGTAGTGAATAAAATATTATGTCCACACTCTGACTTTAACTGCAGCTATTATTTTCTGGAACGTGTTTTAGAGTCAATCATTCTCACATGTCTCCTCATCTGGGGAGGTGATCATCTCCTCCCTTTATTTGGCTGGTTATAATATTCTTCTAATCTTGAGTTCAAAGCAGGGGTGTACTGGTAAAATGTTTAGCATGAGACTCTCAAAAATGACCCACTTTTATGTTAAATGTATGTTATTACTATTTTTTTCCATCACCTTCTTAAGTCTAGACAATCAACAAAACACTAAATTAAGCTCTGATTTGTAGTGTTTGCCAATTTCCTAGACACAAATGTTCATGCTAAGAATTTAACAATCAGTTCTAAGCTGGTTCAAGCTGACTCCAGCATTTTCCCGGATTCAAAGGTTATCCAAGGATATGTTTGGATATTTCCTTGTCTGTCACTAAAATTGCCACATTTTTATCATAAAATAATTAGTTGTCTCTGAACCACCAGCACCATTGAACAATTTCTTTTCCTGAAGAAAACCTCTTTTCTTTTTTATCTGTATGAATATCAACCTTGTCCAAAAGAGAAAACATCTCTTTTCTTTTTGGGAAACTGTTGAATAGGATTCAAACTATTTAAAACAGTAGCAAAGTCTTGAAGTATACTCTAAAAATATCCTCACAACAATATTTGGCAAAGTTGGCTTAAGTCACTACTTGATACAAGTTAATAACATTGTAACCAATACATTAACATAATGACAATTATGACAGAATTGTGGTTGGTTTATTCCATTAATCAGATTTCTTAAGTCTTTCCAACTTTTTAATTGTTGTTAATATTGCATAAATTATTTTTCTGTTTCTACTCAAGTTTATTCTGAATCAGTTAATACAAATCTTTCCAGGTTTCTCTGAAACAATCCCTTTCATCATTCCTTATAGCACAATAGTTTTTTTTATTTTCACATGCAATAATTTGTTTAGTCATCCCTCATTTGGTGAGAGTTGTTTTCTTTAACAGAGAGCTTCTATAAATGTTTTTAAATGGATGGATCCTTTTTCCTCTTTTCTTTGATCTGCTTGGGTTATGTGTGCAGTTTAGTGACTTTTTGATTACTGTTAAGGCTTTCCAGATGAGCTAAATTTTGACTTCCTTGAGATTCTATAGGGTACCAGTATCTATAATGGGATTCTTGATGTAGTATGGTGGTATCATATGTATTAAGAGTTGAAATAGAACTGTGGTTTAGAGCTAAAAGACCTAATCTTGGAATCCAAGGGACCTTACCCTCACTCCCCAATGGTCCTTATTTCTTTATTTATAAAAATGGGGGTAATAATTATGTCAACTTTTAATGGGTTTGTTGTGAGGGTTGTGTTGTTGTTCAGTCATTTTCATTTATGTACAACTCTTTTGACCCTATTTTGGGGGTTTCTTGACAGTGATACTGGAGTAGTTTGCCATTTCCTTCTCCAGCTTATTTTGATAGATGAACAAACTGAACCAAATAGGGTTAAGTGACTTAGCTAGGTGACACAGCTAGTAAGTATTTGAGGCAGAATTCAAACTTGTGTCTTCTTGACTTTGGGTCTCTAAACCACTGAGCAACCAAAATGCCCTGTGCAATTTGAAAGCAATAGAAATAGTATTTGTTTTGGGAGTCAGAGGATCTAGGTTAAATTCCACCTCTGAGACTTAATACTTGGGTCGAGTCCCTTAACTTCTTTGAGTCTCAGTTTCCTCATCTATAAAACAGGAAGTTTGAGTCACATGATTTCTGAGGTCCCTTCCCACTCTATGGCCATTATTCCAAAATTAGAGGGCAGGTAGATGGTGAAATGCCAAGCCTGGAGTCAGTAAAACTCGTCTAAGTTCAAATCCCACTTCAGATACTTATTAGCAGAGTGTGACCCTGGTCAAGTCATTTCACTCTGTTTTCCTCAGTTTCCTCATCTATAAAATGAGCTGGAGAAGGAAATTCATGCCACTCCAATATCTCTACAGAGAAAATCTCAAAATGAGGTGATAAAGAGTCAGATATGATAGAAAAACAAATGAATAGGGCAGCTAGGTGGTATAGTGGATAGAGCACCGGCCCTGGAATCGAGGGAACCTGAGTTCAAATTTGGCCTCAGACACTTAATAATTACCTAGCTGCATGACCTTGGACAAGTCAACCCCCATTGCCTTGCAAAAAAAAAGAAAAGAAAAAGAAATATAAATGAACAAAAACAAAAACTGGAGGGGTCTGGACTAGATGTTCACTGAGGTCCCTTCCAACTCTACATGTTTGATCCCCATATTAGATCATCCTGTCCAATTATCTTCATTTTTTACAGATGAGAAAAGTTAAACCCAGAGGGGTTGAGACTTATGGTCACCCAGGTAGCAAGTTGTAAGGCCTGCACCTTATCCAAGGCTCTTTTCTCTAGTGACTTGCAAATAGGGTCCCAGTCTTAGTCTTTTATTCACAGACTATGCAGCTGCTTCTTCTCTTGTTATCCAGCCCTTGACCTATATATTGTCTTTAACAAAGTCTGGGCTATTTACATTTAGTTGGCTGTTCAACAAGGAATTCTTTGGTTTAGCAGTTGCCTCTTTCTGGAACTTCAAAAATCTTAAGGCTTCAGAAGAGCATGATTGCAGCTATTGCTAAAATTTAGGTTAGCATTTGAAGAGGAGAGATGACTCTTAAGAAAATGAAAGGAAGGTCTGAATCAAAAGATTGTCTCCGTTAAGCTTACCCTAAAATAACAACTTTGAAAATGACTGGAAATTTTGGAATCATCCTAGGGGTTTTGTCACTCCATGATAGTAGTGACAGTTCAGAATTCTGCCCAAGATATTCTTTGAGTATTTTTGTATTTGTCAAAGCTAAGGGAGAGAGACTTAGTTTCCTCTCCTTTAAAATGAGGCACTTGGAATTATCCCAGAGAAGAGGTAGTGTATCTCTGAGATCCTTTCTAGCCCTGAGATGGTCCTGTGAAGCCATCAGCAGAGAAGTAGGATGCTATGTGTTATAGGTAGGTAGATGGATGGAGGGACATGCATGCATGTATGATCAATGATGTGTTTTCTTTTTTTGTTTTTATTTGTTACAAGGAAAGGTAATTTGGTTTGAGTGATAGTTCCAGAGATGACTGTGATGGAAAAAAACAAAAACCAAATTTTATTATTGTTATTTTTAACTAGAAATTTGGAATAGATAATCTTTGGAGTCAGGAAACCTAGACCTGAGGTTAAATCCAGCTTCAGGCATTTCTTAGCTATATTGGTGGAGCTGATTTGTTTCTTGGGTTCAGTTCTGCCCTGTCATGAATCACGACTGACTCAGGATTGCAGGTTTTGGAAAGAAAATGGAGATTTATTAGAGGAAGTTACAATATATTAAGAAAGTAATAGAAATGTTAAAAAGAGTTTAAAGAGAAGACCACATGGATTGCTGATTGAATTGGCAAGGCCAGCTGACCAGAGTTCAGCAGGAGGCTGGAAGGTAAAAGAGAGCAGGCCCCTTCCTCAATCTCCTCAAATTCTCTCCCAGAATCCATGGAAGGGGGTGGTCACCTGGAGGTGACCCAGGTCCCGCATTGGAGGTTTTTGCCTTTTGGGGAGGGGTCTCTTTTGGGTCGTCTTGGATGTTTCCACGGCCTGTCCTGCTCCACCAGAAAATAATTCCATCTAAGTCAGGTTGAAGGCCAGGACCTCAGGTGTGGCCTAAATTAGATGATAAAGGAAGATACCCTTTACAATGCAAACAAAAGATTTACAAAGTTTGTCTCCAATGATCTCATCACTCCCATGCCCAGATTTCTCTGCATCAATATGACCCTGGACAAGTCATTTAAGTATTGTCTGCCTCAGGTTCTTCAACTGTTAAAAAGATGATAATTATAGCACCTACCTTGAAGGGTTGTTGTGAAGATCAAATGCTTTTAGCCACTTTGTAGCCCCCAAATTATACCTTGCCTGGGCTTGTATGGCTTATTCAATAATCCCCTCCTTTTCTGGCCAGAGTGCTGTCTTTCCTCTGACATATGGTACTCAGAGTTGTTGTACCTTCTGAACAGGAGTTGATCTGAGGAAAGGTGGAGTCTTAGCAGCACTTCCTTGTGGCTGCCGGCCCTTTCCTGTGTACATAGAGGAGGAAAAAGGCTATTTTGAAAAGATCCCAAGAAATATTTCAACTTTCACTTCCAAAAGAAACACTTTTTTTCTAGTCAACCTTGCATGATAAATACATTTTAATTATAATTGATTTAAAATTAGTTTCCTGGGCAGTTGGAGAGCTTTCCTGCATTTATAAATTTGTCAGCAGAATAGTCAATTCAGGGTTGTTACTTCTTTTTTCATATTTTATTGGGCTGTTTTATTTTCAGGGGTGGATGAGAGAGAGAGAGATTCATACTTGTTTTTACCACATTTCCTTCTCTTTGATCTATCTCCAATATTATTGTGCTTAGAGTCATAGTATCTATGAAGAAAACTTCTGACAGCCCTAGACAGTTCTTAGAATCATAAATATAAAACTGAAAAGGATATTAAAAGTCAACTCCCTTCCTCCTTTATTAGATGAAGAAACAAAGGGCCACGGTAAGGTAGGTACCTGTGACTAGCTCAGGGTCACACAGATCTCTCAGCCTTTGTCACTTGTAGTCCACCACTGCCTTTTCCTAAATCAGAGAGCTAAAAGAGTACTTTGATTTCCTCCCATCTGGGAGTGAGATGAACTGAATCCTCCCAAATCACACCTGTGTGTGGTGGCTCAGTGACACCTTCCCTGCTGTGTCCTGCCCTTTCCCTTCCCCAACCCCCCAACCTCCACCCCCAGCCCCTTCCTCTGGACCTAATCCTTGCCTAATGGCCCCTCTCCTCTGCTACTTCTATCTGGATTCTGAACTGAGGAAGGTGCACAAAGCCACACCCTGTTATAACAAGAGACTCTTTTAAAAAGGAAACTCCAAATTCAGCTAAAAATTCTGCCTGTTGAGGGATTTATCCAAATGTAGGAAATGGTAATAAAGTCATAACAGCTCATTAAAGACCCCAGATGGCCTTTCTCTTTCAGGTTGGAAATGCAACTTCCAGCTGCTTAAATTGTGCTTAATCAAAGAAAGCCTGGCTTTCTCATTAACTCCCCCTACCCCCAGCTGGGAGGGGAGGGGGGAGGGGCCACTATACAGACAGACAAGACACAGCATTCAGGAGTTGCCATAGATTTTATACAAAGGGGTTGGGGGGGATATAAAGGAGAATAAATATAAATGAATAACAATTTAAAGGAAGAATAAAGCATATCAAAGAAACCAGTTCTAAATGGATGCCGCATATTACCTGGTCATCATGGGGGAGGGGAAGCTCCTTCCCAAAGTTTACTCACTGTTCTTACAGAGGGATGCTCACCTCCTTGAGATATATCAGAGTTCTTCTTCCTCTTCCTCTTCCTCTTCCTTCTTTTTTAATAAAGTGGAAACTGAGGTTTGTTGAAGCCAGCCCTCGGTCTCATCACCATAGCAATACTATGATGGCCCAGGTCATCCCCATCTCGTCCCTTTTTTCTTGTGATTCCCTGTTATTTCCAAAGTCAGTACTCTGTCTCTGAAAGCCCTTCCTGACCTAGTTCTTTTGTTCCTTTCCATTCTTTTCCTACCTTACTTCCATGTCCTCTGTGGTGCAAGGAATTGCTAAAATTCAGTGTACAAAGACATGCCTTTTGACTTCTTGCATTTTCATTGTCATTACCATCTTGGCTGATCCACGAAACTCCACCTCTTGTTTCTTGGCATTTTCTCTTGCTGTACCCCATACCTGGAATCCTCTTCCCTCCTCTCCTACCAACTACTGACTCTCCTGGCTTCTGTTAAGTCCTGACAAAGATCCCATCCCTTTAGGAAGCCTTCCTCAGTCCCTTTTATTTCAATTGCCTTCTTTCTGTTAATTTTTTCCTATTTATCCTGTATATAGTTTGCTTTGTTTATATTTCTTTGCATAGTCTCCCCTGTAAGACTATAAACTCCTTGAGGATAAGGACTATTTTTTTCCTCTTTTACATCTTTATATATCCTTTATATCCTGCCACACAATAAGCCCTTAATTAATGTTAATTGATTGGGACTTCGGCCCTGGAGTCAGGAGTACCTACGTGGGTTCAAATCCGCTCTCAGACAATAATTACCTAGCTGTGTGGCCTTGGGCAAGCCACTTAACCCTGTTTGCCTTGCAAAAAAAAAAACCCTACACAAATGGATGTTAATTGATTAATTTTTTCACTGGCAAATCCCCAAGACTGGAATTCTCTTTCTCCTCACCTCTGCCTCCTGGCTTTCCTGGTTTCCTTTTAAGGTCCAGCTAAAATCCTGCTTTGTGCAAAAAAGCTTCTATCATTCTGTTTAATGCTAGTACCATACCTCTGCTGGTTGGCTTCAAATTATCCTATAGGCATAATTGTTTGCATATTTGTCTTCTCCCCCCCAACCCCATTAAACTGTAAGTAAGCTTCTTAAGATCAGGGGACCATGTTTTTGCCTTTCTTTATATCTCTGATGAATGGCACATTGGGAGTCATTTAATAAAGTCTTGTTGACTGGCGTCTCTCAGAGTAATTTCTCTGTCTCTCTGTCTCTCTCAAGATTTCTCCCATCACTTTGCCAGTCACGATTCTTTATCATTCATCCCCTTTTCCCTAGAGTAGCAAACTACAACTTGTAAAAATACCTTCATAAGTCTCAGACACAGCTTGCAGGGTAGATCAAGCCCTAATTATATTTTTAAAAATTACTGATATTTTCCTGGGATAAGCTCCCCCATCTTTTGCCACCACTGCTCCTTTTCCCTACAGGAATTGAACTCTCTTCTTACAAAAGAAAAACATAGTACTGTGATTCTGTCTTATCAACTTCCTTATACTAGTAGTTAATATCCAGGATTCTACCTCAGACTGCAGATCCCTCTTTCTTCCATCATTGTGTACCAGGCTTCTCTTCATTAGTTTGTGCTAAGGTTGCCAATTCTTTTTTCATTATGTGTATTTTTTGTATTACCACCTTTTCCATTCAGGGATATTTTCCTATCAGAAAAGTTTTGGATCCATTTACTGATCTTTGTGGGACCTTATTTCCCTGGGAGTGAATATATATTCTGACCAATATTTCTATCCATTTGTCTAATT
Organism: Macrotis lagotis; assembly: GCF_037893015.1. Classification (NCBI taxonomy): domain Eukaryota; kingdom Metazoa; phylum Chordata; class Mammalia; order Peramelemorphia; family Peramelidae; genus Macrotis; species Macrotis lagotis. The sequence goes on along the minus strand of NC_133659.1, from coordinate 278,889,183 downwards.
TTATTTCTGGACCAGTTAGGTGACACAGTAGAGAGAGTGCTAGGCTTGAAGACAGAAAGACATCTTCCTGAGTTCAAATCTAACCTCAGATACTTATTAGTTACATGACCCTGGCAAATAACTTAATCCTGTTTGCCTCAGTTTCCTTATATGTAAAATGACCCGGAGAAGGAAATGGCAAACCATTTCAGTATCTCTGCCATTAAAACTCCAAATGGAGTCATAACTAAAAAACAACTGAACAATAAAAATTTTATTTCTTTTTATAAATTTCTTTTTTTATTTATCTAAGGCAATGGGATTAAGTAACTTGCCTAAAGTCATTCAGCTAGATAATTATTAGGTGTGTGAGGATGAATTTGAACTCAGGTCCTTTGACTCCAGGGCCCGTGCTATCCACTATGTCACCTAACTGCCTCAAAATTTTATTTCTTGATCTATAGGTCTTATATCCTCAGTATAAGGAATTCATCCCAGTGATATGAATGAATGAAATTTTAAAAAGCATTTAATCACTCTGATAGGTACCATACTGTGCTAGAGAGAGACAACATATAGAGAATCATCAATGAGCAAGGAGTGGATATTTTGACTTGTAGAAATAATTATAGTTATAATTAATGGGGACATATTGACACACTCTAGGAGTAAGAACATTAGTTAGATTATGACTTCAGAATCTGGCCCTCAAGCATAGCAGCAAGACAACTTGGAAAAAAGATGACAGGAGCTCTGAAATATTATGTCCCAAGTGGCACCCACCAGTCAGACCTGGGGAAGCCTAGGGCATAACTGGACATCCAGGCCATGACTTTCAGTTTAAGGAAGTTGCCTGGGACTGTTTGATAAGTTGTTTGTCCAAGGTCACAAAGCCACAATGGGTTGGAGGCACCTCACTTAGACCTGTCTGATTCCAGGACTGTTGAGTTATAACCCTGCTGCCTCTCATCCTTATTCATGATGTTATAAAAATTCATATATATTTTTTTACTTAGGTATCTAGGCAATCATCAAGCATCTGTTAAGTTCCTGTCAGGCCCCTAAGTGTTTCTAGCTATTGAGAATGCTTGTGAGTTTGTGTTTATATTAGGGAAGTTGGGTTTCTTTAAGCTGACAACTTGCAAGCTGGGGACTGTTTGGCAGTTCCTGTTTTGACCTTTAATTGTAAATAAAGGTCAGGAAGATTAACGGTCCAGTTTTTCCTCCATAACTGCTTAAGTAGATTCCTTGTGGGGAGGGGAGGCAACTTGGTTGGATTTAAAAGAACCAGAAAAAATAAATTAGAGTCATAGCCTTAGTCATAATGCATTTTGAATTGTCATTTAACTTTTTTGATTTGCTTATTTTGCTGCTAGGCTATAGAAAGCCCTTCATGTGAGGACAAGGGACAGGGTTTTGAGTTTTTTTCCATATCTGCTATAGTATTTAGTGTGATGGTAACTATACAGGAAATATGTATGGAATGTTGAATTGAAATTCTTGTTTAGACAGCTTCTGTCTTAGGGGGCTGATGGTGGAAAAAGCAGATTCAGGAGAGAGGAATTGGGCCATCTAATTGGTTTTTTTTATTGATATTTTATTTTTCCAAATACATGTTATGAAAGTTTTTTCCAGCATTCATCTATATGCATATGTATATTTTTAAGTTACAAAATTTCCTTCCATCCTCCCTTCCCACCCCCCCTCAGTGGCGAACAGTCAGGTTAACATTGCACATATGTATTTTTGATAAATATGTTTACAGATTAGTCATTTTTAGTATGAATAATTAGGATTAAGGGAAAGAGATACATAAGAAATATTTTTTTTATGAAGTATTCATCAACTTGTAAAGGTTTTTTTGTCTTGTTTTTCTTTCTCTGGGGGATAGCATTGTCCATAGCTGGTCTAATATGATTGTCCTAGCTCTCTGAATTGCTGAGAGGTGGGCAGTGTAGTTCAAATTGGTTGTTTTAGTTGTGTTCTACTCTTTGTGACCTCAGTTAGAGTTTCTTGGCAGAGATCAGGAAGATTAATGATCCAGGTTTTCATGGACTGATCTGCCATTTCCTTCTCTAACCCACAGGTGAGGAAACTGAGGCAAATAGAGTTAAGTAACTTATCCAGGGTCACATAGCTAGTGTATGTCTGAGGCCAAATTTGAACTCACCAAGATGACTCTTGACTTCAGGACCAGCTCTCTTTCTACAGCCCCTCATAGTTGCCTTACTTTAATCTACTTATAAGCTTAGACTTTTTCCTGACACTCTCATATCCCCAATTACTAATAACTCTTTTCTATGTTTATACCATATACATTTTATGTTTACAGATATATGTGCATGTTTTGAATAAATTCCTTTAGGGGGAAGGGTTAATATCATGCTTTTCTTTTTTCTTCCTCCTCTTTTCTTTCTTTCTTTCCTTTCTCTCTCTCTCTCTCTCTCTCATCTCATCTCATCTCATCTCATCTCATCTCATCTCATCTCTCTCTCTCTCTCTCTCTCTCCTTCCTTCCTTCTTCCCTCCTTCCCTCTCTCCCCTCCCTTCCTCCCTCTCTCCCTTCCTCTCACACTTCCTTCTTCCTCCCTCCTTTCCTCTATTCCTTCATTCCTTCTCTTTCTTTGTTTTTTCCTTTCTTTCTCTTTACAGTGCCTAACCTATAACCAGCACTTAATAAATGCTTATTAAGTTTTTGCATATCATTTCTCTTGATTTTGATTTCCATTGGTTCACTTATATACACAGCCATATAGATATAGATATAGATATAGATATAGATATAGATATATATCTTCACTTGTTTCTCTGAATTCCTCATATTCATTTTTTCTTTCTGCACCATAATATCCCATTACCTCAAGACATTGCAATTTGTTGAACCATTTTCCCATTTGGCTATCACAAAACGCATTGTCTGTGATTTCTTTTGGGAGTACATGCCTGCGCAAGTGGGATTACTGGATCAGTGTGTATGACCAATTTAATCTCTTTTCTTAAGTATTTCCAAATTGATTTCCAGAAGGGTTGGAGTAATCCATAGCTTCTCCAGAAATTGGTCTGTCAGTGATTTGCTTTGTTGTCCCTATCCTTGCACCAGCCATGTGAACTTGATTGACCTTGCATGCTTTCCCCACTTCCCCTGACTGTGAGCGCTTCCTAGCAGTTAGCCTGGAGATCCCTTTGTTTCTGACCTCCATTTCTGTTTGCTGCCCCTGTTTCACCCCAGATTCTGATCTCTGTGTTTCTGACCTGGCTCTAGTAACCTGATCACGATTCCTTTACTTTTTGTTCAGAATGTTCTTGATTTGACCTGGATTAACCTGGGCTGTAATGTTTCAGATCCTTAGAAGAAAAGGGGAAATAGAGATTTCTCAAGGAAAGGACATCCTCTAGTTGGAAATTTGTTTGCTTCAGATTTTTTTAAGTTCTAATCAGAAGTTTTTGTTTGAATTACTTATCTTTTTGTTATCCTCAAAGCGAATTTAGTCTCTTGTCAGAAGGGAAAGGTGATGCTTAAGTAAAATCAACACCTAGTTGTGCGTAAAAATAAATATTTTGCCAAAATGAGATTTGTAATTCACAGTTGTAATTCACTTACTTCCCTGTGTAGTGACTAGGAGTACCTAAGTTTTGAGTTCCTTATGATGAAATTGTGTTTAGTTTGGCAGAAGCTAAATCTTTATTTCTACCTAAGTGTTTGTCTTGGGTTGTGGAGGAAAGTACTCTGAACCAGGGCAGTGGCTTTTGAGGACAAAGACATTATGAGGTGGGTTCTATGATGGAACTGAGATCATACAAATGTGAGCAAGAAGAATGGCTTTTAAAATGACTCTCAGGGTGGAAAGCAAAGGAGCATGGCGTGAATGAAAGATTCCTGAGCAGGGAATCAAACATGATTTTGTTTCTTTTCTTTTTGGAATATAATGAGCATTTCCATAATATAGTATAATAAAAAAAAAGATGATTAAACATGAAGCTACCAGTCAGTTATTTGTTTTTTTTTTTAAATTTTATTTAAGGCAGTGGAGTTAAGTGACTTGCTCAAGGTCACACAGCTAGGCAATTATTAATTGTCTGAGATCAGATTTGAACTTAGGTCCTCCTGACTCCAGGGATGGTACTCTATCTACTGCGCCACCTAGCTGTCCCTCTACTGCGCTACCTAGTTACTCTGTTATCAGTTTGTTACGTAAAACTTCCTCTTCAAACATTTTATTTGCTATCTGCCAATAACTTGCTATGTGCCTTTGGGCAAGTCACTTTAACTCTGTGATAATTACTTACCTATAAAATATTAGGCTTGGACCCATTAATCCATCACTGAGGTACCTGTCTTCTCTGACAATCTGTGTTTATTGTTCTCAGCATATCTAATTTTTAACACGAAACCCTAAAACCTTAGACATTGTGTTGAACAAAATGATCTATTGAAGAATGAACTCTGTACCGAAATTGATTTTTTTTGATATTAAAAGTTTGCTTTTGACTGACCTATTTGGGAGTTACTACCTCCTAGATGTGTTTAGTACTCTTAAGTTATCTTGGTTATTTGTTATCAGATCCTTTGAGTAGTCTTTCAGATCATATTTGACAGAAACTCATGTTCTCTATTTTTATTTTTTGTTTTGTTTTGGGGAAACCTACATTTTGGGTTTAAAGATTCTTGAAAATTGTGACTTCTGTTCAATCATAGAGAAAGCTTCCATCAGTCCTATGAAGACACTATTGTCTACTAAGAGATGGAGATAGGAGGTGGATAGTTGGGTGGATGCTGGTAATCACCTTGTTTTATACCTGGCTTTATCTTGAGGTACATCACATAGATTTCATTTCCTTAGATCTAATGTTAATCTTAAGATTTAAAAGTCACATAAAACACTTAAATGTTATTTTTTCACCTTAATATACTTTATGAAGGGATATATATATATATATATATATGTATGTATTTTCTCATCTCCTCATACCTCCCAACTCCCAATGGAGCAGACAAAGGTATAAAAGTTTGAACGAATGGTATTGAGTTTGAGGATCCCCAGATTCACATTTGCAGTCACTACTTTTATAAAGAGCTACTGTGTTTTGTTTTGGGGGGGTGGTATTTTGTGGGGGGTGTACCCAAAATCATATTTCTCATTCAAAGTACTTCATAACAGGGCTCCAATCTATCTTTCCTAATCTCTTATAGTTTCCAGTTCTTTGCAATTCAGTGAGATTAATTTCTTTGCTATTCCTCCATCTTCAAACTGCTGTCATTTTTCCTGATTGTCTTTTATTCCTGGGATTCTTTCCTTCCTCATCTCCATCTTCCAGATTCCTTGGCTTTCCTCAAATCTCAGCTAAATCCCTCCAGTTTATTTGATCTACATCTTGTTTGTCTCCCTAGTTAGACAGTGAGTTCCTTGAGGGTAAGTCCTGGATTTTCCCCCCTTTTTTTGAATTCACTTTGTCTGGTACACAGTATTAGCATTTACATTAATAAATGCTTGTTGTCTTAACTAGCCAAAACACTTTAAAGCAACTTTTTTTTCCTAGTTTTTACAAGACAGTGGGGTTAAATGACTTGCCCAAGGTCACATAGCTAGGTAATTATTAAGTGTCTGAGGTCACATTTGGACTCAGGTCCTCCTGACTCAAGGGCTGCTGCTGTATCCACTGTGCCACCTAGCTGCCCTGCCAAAACACTTTAGA